>NW_024582556.1:607108-677948 GCF_018398535.1 Haplochromis burtoni | reverse complement strand
CTTTCCCTCTGTGCAGATGGTGCTGAAAGACAATGCTTCTGCATCTGAGACTTTTGACAAAGTTGCAGAAAAGTACACTCAAGTCATAAACCGACTTGGTCAAGAGTTTGAGAACAGGTTTTGTGACCTTGATCAGCTTGAGCCATGTGTCTCATTTGTTTCCAATCCTTTCATGAATGTGGACACAACATGCATTGCTGAGCAACTAAGTTCAGTGTTCAGCTTGGATGCTGGACAGGTGGAAATCGAAATTGTAACATTGCAAAATGACGTCCACCTCAAAGCCTATCTGGGTGCACCAAACTTTTGGTGCCTTGTTGACACAGAAAAGTACAGTGGTGTGTGCACAGCAGCTATGAAGGTTGCCAGCCTGTTTGGTTCAACCGATCTTTGTGAATCAGCCTTTTCTGACATGAACTTCATCAAGAACAAACACAGAACACGCCTCTTCGATGCACATCTGCAAGACTCACTCAGAGTTGCAAGTTATACCCCAGATTACAACACACCGGTGAACAGCATGCAATGCCAGGTTTCCCACTAACAAACAAAGAAAGCCATATTAGATGTGGAGTGATACGTACTGTGCTTCAACATAATATTACCGTATTGTATGTTTATAACCTCTTTTTAAGTTTTGTGGATATTATATTTGTTATGCTCAGGATACATCGGCCAATTTCCATGGAAATGCCTTTTGGTTAAACTGTCAGTAAGGAATTTGCATTTGCACTGTTAAAGTTTTTTATATAGCTTTAATGCACATAAAAAACAGCTGCTTGTTTAAGTGAAAATACATTGATGTGGGTTTTTTTTTTTGCACTAATAAAGTTGTGGAGTTGTAAAGTACTTTGTCTCGTGTCAATTATATCATCAGGTATATTGTTATTGCAAATTTTAAAATATATATATCGTGATAAATATTTTTGGCTATATTGCCCTGCCCTACTCATACATGTCCTGCACCACCCTCACTTACTTCCCTGTCACATCTTGACTTCCTCATTAAGTACCACAGTTTCTCTCTTGGAAACCTATCATATGCTTTCTCCAGATTGTCAAAGACATAGGTAGCCTCCTTCTGACCTTCTCTATACTTCTCCATCGACACACTCAAAGCAAAGATAACTTCTGCACAGAACCATATTGTTGCTCATGGATCATCACTTGTCTTCTTAACCTAGCTTCAAATACTTTTCCCCATATTTTTATGGTATTGCTACAGCGCTGCACATCACCCTTGTTGTTCAAAAATAATTATTATTACTACACTTCTTCTCCAGTCCTCAGGCATATTCTCTCTCTCTAAGACTGTTAAATAATCTGGTCAAAAAGTACACTGCCTTCTCTTCTAGACATTTCCATAGCTCAAGACCAACTACTTTTCCACTCTTCACCCTCTTCAAAGCCGTCCTTACTTACTCCTTACTAATCCTCTGTACTTTCCGATTGATTAACTGTCCTTTCTCCATCCTCTTCTGTTTCCGATTTTCTTAAATGATGAGCTCCTCAAAATACCCCTTCCATCTTCTCAACACACTCCCTTCACTTGGTAGTACATATCCATCTCTACCCTTAAACACCCTACAATTAAATACAATAATTGAAATTCAAACTATATATTTTGTTTCCCCAATTATGAATACATTGACAACAACCTGTGAGCACATCAAGATTATTTAATGTTTTGGCTCTTACTAAAACAGTCCATTGCTGTATGTCAGAGTACTGGGATGCAGAGCAATCCTTACCTCTGGTTTTCCTTGATTTCCTTTCCTTGGAAATAAAAAACAAGAAAAGAAAATACAATTGAGGGGCCTTTTTAAAAAAATATTTAAAATGTACGGCATATGACCAAAATACTGTTTCTATTAAATATGTAGTTAGCCTCAGCTAACCCCTACCATTGATCAACACAGACTCAGTTCCCATGTCACATGACACACATAAGAAACTTTGCAGGTTGGCTTCTACTACTTTTATAAATGCTCAGTTACTTCACATACTTGCAGATCCGGAGCTTTCCAACTTCTCCTCTGCCTGTCGCTTTTGCCCATTGTTGAGAAAGGTATTTGGGCACCTGGAAGAAGAAACACTATTTATAGTTAAACTATCCACATGCACAAAATATAAGCAATAATCATTATTACACTCCTTTCCCACTATTAAAAAGAAACTGTTACGTTTGCAGTTTTGTCACATACTTTGGTCTAAATCGCTAAGCTAATTGTGTACATCTTAAGATTTTATCCAATGTACATCCCGTCACTGTTTGCACTGCTATTATTCTAACTAAGGGTGTTGTTTACCAAGACTGTGAAGACTAAGTGATAGCATCTAATTAAACCAGTTGTTTATAGTGTGTTCTGCTCCCAAAATATTGTACTATGCCAGTTTAACCGAGCTAGCTTACAGATGATAAACTTAGCCAGCGTTAGATAACTTAGCAGCAGATGCTAAGCTACCAGACCGTAAGCTTTAGCCGTGTTTAAATTAGTAACTCACCGTACATCCCATTAACTAATGTTATTACAAAGAGTGTATACGCACCTTAACGAGCCACACGCCTGTATTTTGTTTGGCACCGGTCAAATCCACCTCTCCTTTTTCTGACATATTTTAAAATGACGACTGTTAAAACTCTAGCAGGGCAACCGCCACACGCATGCGTAAATGAAATATGGAAGTATGGCGACTCTGAAGGTCCATATTCGTTACTACTACTGCCTTCACTACGCTTAGCCACTACTAAAAAACAAGAGTTGTTAAAAAATTACAACACAATGACAGTTTTTTTTTCAGTCTAGTCAACTTAAAAGCAAATACTTTTTACATATTAATGCATTTTACAGCAATTTTCAGAAAAAGCTTAGCATAAAGTCAAATCAGATGTACAAAGGGATCATTAATGCAAATTTTACAGGCTGTTATGCCATTAATCTAATTAGTTAAACGTCAAATTAAAATTGAAACGTTAACCCCACACATAAAAACTTAGGCTAAATTGTTTCTCATCTCTCCTTTACCATTCCTAAGTACAAAGTCTGAGTTTTACAAAAAATTTCAGCACACAAAAACTGAAAATGATATTCGATCTGACAGTATTTATATCACCTAAATTTAGCAAGACACATGGGGTTGATCTCGATGTTACCTGTACAAACATGGTCCAATGTGAAAATATAAGCTGATGTGCTGCAAGAAAAACATTCTACTTGTTTTGTGTCTTTCATCTTCTCTTTCATGCTTTTTGTTCTGTGCTCAAAGTCCTGAGCCAAGGCGTCCTGAATTGACCTTTTGCCAGCATGGGTCCACTCACACCATCCTCATCCTCTCACTCACTGCCAATGGGCTCAGTCTGGTAACCTCACCAACAATGTTTTCATACGCTCCACAGCAAAATCCAGGAGGAAGAGCAGGTCCCAGCACAGGTGACCCAAAGGAAAAAATTAAGTTACAATTTACAATTTATAGTTACAATTATCCTCAACTTAATATTTTCACTTATTTTTCCTCATTCACTGGGAAACCTTTATAGGATAGGAACTCAGGTACTTAAATCCTGGTGGCCGGGCTGGTCCTGACATATGGGGCTTGTTTTGAGTTATTACCCATTTAAAGGCTTTTCAAATGAGTGAAAAGGGAAAACAAGATCATGTCTTTTGACCTAGATAGTTAGGCATTTAGCTAGCTAATTCAGAGACAATGAGAAACAATCAACCTTTCTTTCTCTCAGACTCTGAACAATTCCAATAGTTATCCAATGCTTTTGTGAAGGGTAACAACCCTAGTTAAAGAGTACAATTGTTCAAGGATGTAGAACCTTGTATATTAGCATGGTTGCAGCCACGCTTTGTACTTCCATTGTTTTATAATTACATTTACATGTACCTCTGTAAATATGATGTTTTTGTCAACTTTTAATGGCTTTTATGAAGAAGTCCAAGTAGTATTTCTAAGAGGAAGAAGACAATGAAATGGTGAGAGCTTAGTATCAAGAGACCATACCTGGTGCTGCGAGAAAAAAGTAGTCACATCAGGTATAAATTTTTGAGGATGCAGGCTTAGGTAAAAACTCCGTCACTGGGTTGACAGACTCTGCAAACCTAACAGCTCGCTAGCGGACTTCCCTCTAACATCTCCTGTCCTATAGCAAGTAAACCAGCTGCATGACATGCTGATTAAATTTACCGAAATCCCCATTAGACAGTTTTTTGTATATAGCTTTTATGATAAATCAGTAGTCAGTGCAAAGACTGATTAAAAGCAAATATGTCACAGATGTATTGACAGCTAAGAATACAAGGGGGGGGGGGGGGGGGAGTAACAAAATAAAAAGTTTACATCTTTATAACCATGACTCTCAACAGTAATGCAATTGTCAGGCTGCCAGCCAGTTTCCTTGTACTAGAAGCATTGGCTGTATAAAACACTTTAATAATAACAATGATAATAATAACAGTCATCTGTATTACACTTTTGACTGGAGCTGTGTATTGTATAACTCGCTGGCCACATCTGGCCAGCTGGCTATCCCTGACCAACCCACTTGAGGTCAATGGGTAATTCGGTCTGAAACATAATTATAAACTATCCAATTTTCCCCCATTTTTTATATTAAGTTTTTGATGGTCTATTGGTCTTTTGTGAAAAATGACAATACACATATTTTGCTTTTCTTTTGCTTTTTCTTTTGAACTTTTTTCATTTTTTCCCCTTTTTTATGGACAAATGTGTATGCAAGAAAAGCAAGAGAAAACACTTGTATAGTGAGTTGCATGTGAACCTGGTTAGTAAGGAAAGAGAAAGAATAGACTTGTACTGATTGTCTAGACAGAGCACTTGAGCTGGAAAGGATGTACAGCAGGTTAGGATGGTAAAGGGTAGAGATCGAAATAAGATGGATATGTATTAGCAAGTGAAGGGAGTGTGCTGAGAAAATGAAATGAGTCTTTTGAGGAGCTCATCAATTAAGAAAACCAGAGAAAGAGTATGTAAGTAAGATAATTAGTGAATCAGGAAGTGCAGATGATTAATAAGGAGAAAGCGAGGGCAGCTATGAAGAGGATGAAGAGTGGAAAGATGTTTGGTCCTAACGCCAAACCTGTGGTGCTGTCTAGGAGAGAGGACAGTGGCCATCCTAACTGTTTAACATGATCAGATGCACTGTTTGCTTCGGGAGTTGATGATGGACAAATAAAGAGAAGGTCAGAATGAGCTGTGCTGTGTCTTTGTGGATCTAGAGAAAGCATGTGATAGGGTGTGGCAGCCTTGAGCCTTGGTGGCTCCATGGTTCCTCCATGGAGCATCCTAACCAATTTCTGCTCACATGAGTGTGACAATTTTCTTCCAAACCTTGGCACCATGGTTACATATCTGAAAAAAAGGCCATTACACACCTAACGCAGTGCAAAGAGACAACATAAAATTCCTTATGTTTTCTGATGTGGTCCTGATGTTTCTAAACAAGAAAAGGAAGAAACTGAGATTGTTGGTTCGTCTAGTTTTCATGAAAAGGCAGCAGCAGGGAGATTTTCATGGTTTGATCCAGAAGTTGATGCTGCATCACAACTGCTTTCTTATTTCAGGATGTCAATGAGGCAGTTTGAGCTAATGTTGGCAGAGTTGGGTCCACATCAGAGAAGGCAGTGAAATAATTTCAGAGAGCCGATTGACACCGAGCAGCCTGTAGCTGTGTGCCTTTTGAACTGATGATCTTGGAATCTGTAGGTATTTAGAAACGGTTCCTACTTGTGTAAATCTACAATTATCCTCTTTGGAGCCTGACAGAGTTCCTTGTCAATCAGTCAATCACGATCACTAATAAGAAGTTAATAGGAACCTGTCAAGTTAAATGAAACTGTAGAACCGTCAGTATCACTTATTAGGTTTTAAGTGAGTCAATCTATATGTTTGAGCCTGTATGTTTATTGTTTCATTGCCCCAACTTAAAGCCATAGGCACTGACCAGACTCTTTTAAATGAACGTGCAGCAGTGTTTAAGTGCAAAATGGAAACACTGTAGTAATACACAAATGGCTTAACCTGGCTAAGAAGTCAAACAAATCCTGTTTTCATGCTTTTTGAACTTTAATGCTGGATCACGCTCAACTTAGCAGTGACGTCACTCTCAGCTCAGACATCTGAAGCAAATTGAAAGCAACATTAGCCTTAGCTGGTTAAATTAGTCGTTCTCCTTACATCCAATTACCTAATGTTATTACAGAGAGTGTATATGTACTTTAATGAGCCACACGCCTGCATTCTGCTTTAAATATTTTAAAATGATGACTGGGATCTCGATCAATGCTACCGCCAAATGCATGCATAAATGCAATATGCATATATAGCGACTCTGAAGAGCCCCAATTTTACAACCATTACTACGGCGTAGGACTTAAATGCTGGTTACTAAAAATAGGTGTGTTAATAAAGAAACACAACATGCCAAGAAAGTGTTTTTGTAAAAGTTTGTAGTTTATAAAAGTTTAATATACAGTTTAAAGTTGCCATAGCAGTACAACACATTTTATAGGAGTTTCAGAAAAAGCTTAAAAGGAATCAATCACAGATGTAGAGTGCATTAATGTAAAGATTTGAGCCTTTTATATCTAGATGCCAAAATGGCAGTTTGGTTTAAAATGTTCACTTTTTGCATTTAGAACAAACAAAAGCAAAAACAGAGAAATATTTAAGGAGCCAAAAAAATGAAGTACTTTGAATCGAGAAAGTATTTTTCTCTCTTTAATAGGTAGTCCATAACAGACTGAAGATATTTGTATAATGGCATTAAATAAAACATTATCTAACCCAGTATTATACTGCACTATCCCCCATTTTAATTAAAACCACACATAAACACTTAGGCTAAACTGTTTCTCATCTCTCATTTACCACCCCTAAGTACAAAGTCTGAGTTTTACACAAAATTTCAGCACACCAAAACTGAAAATGACATTCAATCTGACACCATTCATAGCAACTAAATTTACCAAGAGACATGTGATTGATCTGGATGTTACCTGTACAAACACGGTCCAATCTAAAAATATAAGCTGACGTTCTGCAGGAAGAACATTTGAATTGTTTGCATTTATTTTATAACTCTAAAAGCTCAAATAGCTGCTGTTTTATAACAGATTGAATGACTATAAAACATCTGTTATAACAATGGCGTCCTGTCATTTACACAAACTATTGTGTGTTAAACTCCAGTTTCATAGACCAACAAAGCTTAGACCATACTCTATGAAGTCTAAAGGAAAATGTATTTTTACACATTTTTGACATTTTCGGTGTGTTAGAGGAACATTCGCTCCTTGCTGTGGGAGAACCGTGTGTTCAGTTCCTGAGACTTCTTCAGCAGCCGCTTCTTCTGCGCTTCATCAAAGCGGTTCACTTGCAGGTCTGCGTCACGATCGAATGGTCTCCTCTCGACTGGCTGGTCAGCTTTCTCCTTGGCCTTCTCCTTCATCTTCTTTGTGTGAAGGCTCATCAGAGACTCCGCACGTTTAGAATCCTAATAATTAGTGACATGTACAGAAATTTTAGTCCTGAACTCAATGTGAACAAAAATGCATACTCTGCTAAACGGGAATATTTAAGAGATGTGAAAAATGAAGTACAACCACTTACATTATACTTGGACACTTTCTCTGCCATTTCCAAGTCTTTGTGAGAAACATGTGGGACACTGTCTTTCTCTGCTTCACCCTTCTTCTTTCCCTCAAGACGTTCCTATTGGTAAAGGCCAACAGACGAATGAGATAGAGGCAAAAATATGTAACAAATAAAAAGCAAACCTGTTTTTCATTAAATACCCTGGCTTTGCGCTCCCTGTCTGCTGGTGTATCCGTCCAAATTGAGCGGTCAGCATTTTCGGGACCTGACCTTTTCTTAAAAGTTCGAGCCCCCAAGCCAATATGCTGCAGTTCTGGCGGGAGCTCAGTCATCCATGTTTCTCTGTTCAGCACCTCAGGAGCATCCTGTTGACATGCACACACAAAGAAAAAAAAAAAAAACCCTTAAAACTTTAAAAGGGTGATCAGAGAAAGAAGAAATCCTAACACCTTAAAATACGGTTAGTCTTTCTGTCACTTTTTATGCATGGATTAAGCTGATTGAACCGTACAGTGTATAGCAGGGGTGTCAAACTCCAGGCCTCGAGGGCCGCTGTCCTGCAGGTTTTAGATCTCACCCAAGGTCAACACACCTGAATCAAATGATTAGTTCATTAACAGGCTTCTGGAGAACTTCAAGACATGTTGAAGAGGTAATTTAGCCATTTAAATCAGCTGTCTTGGATCAAGGACACATCTAAAACCTGGAGGACATTCGAGGCCTGGAGTTCGACACCTGTGGTGTATAGTGTCTGGGATTAGGGCTTACGTCTCCTGTCAGCTTCTCTTTCATCCTTTGTGCTCTACGCTCAATGTCCTGAGCCATAGTGTCCTGAATTGGCCCGTTGGCTGGCATTGGTCCAATTACATCCTCATCTTCGCTGCTGGAGGGTTCGGCTTGGTAGCCTGGAGGCAAGGCAGGCCCTGGACAACTGTCTGCATCTTCACCATCATTGTCTTCATGTTGTGCTCTGCGAAACCCAGGAGGTAGAGCTGGTCCCAGCACAGGCGGCCTGAGAGAACAAAGTAAAGTTACAGTTTTCATGATGATCCTCAGCTTATTGATTCCACTCCGTTTTTTTTCTTTATAGGATGGTGCTTTATAGGATAAATTTGCTCACACATCTGGTGAACTCGGACGTTTCTTAAATCCTGGCGGCAGAGCTGGTCCAAAGAAACCATCATCGTCTTCTGTGCTCACCCTGTTCAGAAGACATATGTCAGTGTTTTGTTTATCGAGACATTTCCTGTATTTTAGCTGTAATTCAGCAGGGAACCCACTCTGCGGCTCTTTCTTCACCGGCGTGTCCTGTTTTGACTCTTTTCACCGCTACCTCCTGCTCACTCTCATCAGAGGAGCTCGACGGTTCTCCCCGTTTGTAACCGGGCGGCAAAGCAGGGCCAACCACTGCAGAGTTTGAAGAAGAAAACTGAAGACCGCAATAAAAAAAACAATCGGACAAAAGCACTACGAATGCAGGAGTCAAAGTAAACGAGTGGTAAACATATAGTTTCACTTACATTCGTCTTCATAATCATAGTCTTCAGGGCTCTCCTTTCTAAACGTCGGCGGTAAAGCGGGTCCAATTTGTTTATCAGACGACATATTCAAATCTGGGTAATAAATCAGTCACGTAGCTGCAGCAATTTCTGGTTAAATCAGACAGATACCTTCCAACAGATTGAGGAAACCCGTAGGAATCAGATTGACCTTTGACCGAGGAAGTAAACACGGAGTGGCTAGCTTTTTTTAAAAAAATTAATTAATTAATAATTTATTGGTATCAACCTAGAGAGGACATAAATCAGAAATACATGAACGTTTCTGTCATTTATTCGACATGAAAAACTTTTCTAGATTGTTTTTGATTGTGTCGTTCAATACTGAGTCAACATTGTGTTTTTTGTGTAACATCCCTGCAAACAAAACAAAATAAAACAAAAAACACACATAAACACAGAAAAGGAGACATCAAGAAATCTCAGAACACATATTAAAAAAAATCTTTCATATCATCTAAAAACAGTTAATTTCTCAAGTTGTTTTTTTTAACTGTACGAAGAGGATACGAAGAGGATTTTATTTTGACATTTCAAACCGGAAGTGTTTTCTGCAGGAGTTTTGACGCGCAACACCAGCAGCCTGACCCACACCGGTCAGTTTGTCTTAGAAATTTCGGGAGGATATTTGGTTGTTATGCAGTCATATCGGGCTTAGTTTGAGCTATTACCCATTTAAAAGCGGTTAAAATGGGTAAAAAGGACAAAGGAGACCGGGGTACGTTGCTAATCCTGTGTTTTGACCTATATAATTAGCCATTAAGCTAGCTAACTAAGTGATAAGAAGCATTGTACTTTTCTTCTTGGACTCTGAACATTTCCAGTAATTATTCTGTGCTTTTGTAAAGGTTAACAGTTCCAGATAAAGACCATTAGATCAAGGATGTAGAAGCTAGTACATTAGCACGTCTGCAGCCACACTTTCTGCCTCAGTTCTCATATCGTTACATTCATCCCTGTTTCAGCCTGATCGTTTGTGAACCTTTTTTTATGCCTATGAATAGTTGCATACTCATGTTTGTATCCTTTGTGAATCAGAAAAAAAGTCCAAGAAGCGTTTCTATGAGGAAGAAGATGATGAAGAAGAGGCGGTGGGGAGCGAGTCTCAAGAGGCCATACCTGCTGCTGCAGGAAAACAAGTGGACGAGTCTAGTACAAAACTAGATGAATATGGAGCCAAAGATTACCGTGCTCAGATGCTGTTAAAAAATGATCACTCCTCACGTCCACTCTGGGTGGTAAGATGTGCTTGGGTTGTTGATTTCCTCACTTAAATTTAAAAAGCTTTGGTGTCCTTCCACTTTTATGTGGGAGATGTATGTACTTCTCTCTTATGTTGTTTTTTCTGTTTCCTTTCTCTCCTGCAGGCTCCAGATGGACACATCTTTCTGGAAGCTTTTTCTCCAGTGTATAAATATGCCCAGGATTTCTTGGTGGCCATTGCAGAGCCAGTATGCAGACCTAACCATATCCATGAATACAAGCTAACTGCCTACTCCTTATATGCAGCTGTCAGTGTGGGGCTCCAGACCTCTGATATTGTGGAGTATCTGCAGAAGCTCAGCAAGACATCTGTACCTGATGGAATCGTGCAATTCATAAAGGTCTTACTGGGAGTATTTGGTGTTTTGAGGAATACTGCCGAAGACTGAACATTGCTGAAAGCACTGTTTTTTGTCGTGATATGCAAATCTGATCTCTCTCTTCTTCTCAGCTCTGCACAGTGAGCTACGGCAAAGTCAAGCTGGTGCTCAAGCACAATAGGTAATTTTAAAAATGGTTTCTTCACGCTTTGCATCAGTAGCACTCTTAGCACTTTTCATAAGCTCCGATTACAATCCATGCTCAGGTATTTTGTTGAGAGTGCCTTCCCTGATGTGATCCAGCGACTTCTGCAAGACAATGTGATCCGTGAATGTCGTCTCCGCGCTGCAGATGGAACAGATGCTGAGCTTATTACTGAAGTCATCCACAGCAAGTCAGCGGTGTGCAAATGAACATTTTTTAAGCTCAAACTAATGTGTAAAATAGCACTAATAAAAAAGACTGTTCTTTTATATTCATATGTTTAATAAAGAAAAGTTTCTCTGATCAATCACATATTTAAATAGTTCCTCTTTCTGACAGATTTCTAAGTCTGTTCAAGAAAAAGAAGGCACTTCCAGCTCACAGCAGCCCAGTGATGGGGAAACCTCAACCCAGCAGGTCCCTGAGGACATCTTCAGCTACTATGAGCAGATGGATAAAGAAGAAGAGGAGGAAGAGGAGACTCAGACTGTGTCCTTTGAAATTCGCCAGGTGCATACCTGATTATTTTTTTTCCCCCTGTAACGCTGCCACATACTTAATATTATTGCCGGCCCATATTTAAAGCTTTTAAACATACATATTTAAACGTATTTTCTTGCAACAGTGTTGGTGTTTAAATTTTTGCTATTGGTCCCCAAATCATCAGAAGTAAGTCAATTATTAGGTTATAAAACTGGGTGAAGTTTGGGAACTGCTTTTCCCTTGATCAATAAAAGCTTATGTTTCATGACTTCATTTTAACAAAGTATGATCATTTCTTTAAAAAGCCAATGAAATATTTTAAATCCCCACACTAAACTCTACTCTGTTCTTTTTTTTAATTGTGGTGCAGGAGATGATTGAAGAGCTGCAGAAGCGTTGTATTCAGCTGGAGTACCCCCTCCTGGCAGAGTACGACTTCCGCAATGACACAGTCAACCCCGACATCAACATAGACCTTAAGCCCACGGCTGTGTTGAGGCCCTATCAGGAAAAGAGTCTACGCAAAATGTTTGGAAACGGTCGCGCCCGCTCAGGAGTCATTGTGCTGCCATGTGGTGAGACAGTGGATTTACTGTTGTCATAAAGGACAGAATGTTTAGTATAATATATATATAAAGACACAAATTTTTATTCCAGCGTTGTAGTATACTCTAAAAGACACTTGAGACTATCTTTTCATTTCATCAAACCTATGTGTAAGACACTCGTGTGTCTCAATAATGTTTATCCTATCTTTGTTTTACAGGAGCGGGTAAATCCCTGGTCGGGGTGACAGCGGCCTGCACGGTGCGCAAACGCTGCCTGGTGCTGGGTAATTCCTCTGTATCTGTGGAGCAGTGGAAGTCCCAGTTCAAGATGTGGTCCACTATTGACGACTCTCAGATCTGCCGCTTCACTTCTGATGCGAAGGACAAGCCTATAGGTTGCTCGGTGGCCATCAGCACCTACTCCATGCTGGGTCACACCACCAAGCGCTCCTGGGAAGCTGAAAGGGTCATGGAGTGGATGCGGAGCCAAGAGTGGGGTCTCATCATACTGGATGAAGTTCACACTATCCCTGGTGAGTTGTTTTTGGTTTTTGTGTTATCCTAAATATATCCGTATATTTATAAGTATTTCTTTTACATGCAGTAAACCAGACAGAATATTTTGGCGCGATTAGTCTCCATCCTAACTTAAAACTTTCTTTGCCTGTAGCAAGGATGTTTCGTCGTGTCCTGACTATAGTCCAGGCCCACTGCAAACTTGGCCTCACTGCCACATTGGTCAGAGAGGATGATAAGATTGTGGACCTCAATTTCCTAATTGGACCAAAGCTATACGAGGCCAACTGGATGGAACTGCAGAACAATGGCTACATTGCTAAAGTCCAGTGTGCAGAGGTGAGTCTTGCAGTATAACAGTAGAAATAAGATATTAGATTATAAAATAGATTTAATAAATAAGCAGCTTTTTTTTCTGCATTCACTTTATAGATGAATCCATAATGCGATATTATGGACATATACATTGTGGTTCTGGTCTAGAACTGGCCGATGTAATTCAAAATTAATTTTAATTGTCATTATGTAACTGATAAAGCAAAAAAATCTAAAGTAATTAATAAATCATTTCATCATACAAACTAATAAAACTATTTTTTCTGGTAAAGTTCAATTTAAGATGGTAACAATTGTGTCTTTTTCGTATTTAATTATATTGCAACTTTATGATGTGCTCAAGATGTGCAAATTTGCACATCTATTCCCCCGCACATTGATTGATGTTAGTTGTCACTGTTGATTATGATGTCACTTGTCAAATTCAAAACTAAATGTGTTAGGGCAGCTTCAAATGTAAAAGCAAAGCCTTTTAACTGTATTCATATTACAGTATGCTTTGAGTATCATCATCAGTGTGACTGGCATGCCTGTTCTTCAGGTGTGGTGCCCGATGTCTCCGGAGTTTTACAGAGAGTACGTTGCCATTAAGACAAAGAAGCGGATCCTGCTTTACACGATGAACCCCAATAAGTTCCGTGCGTGTCAGTTTCTCATTCGCTTCCATGAGCGACGGAATGACAAAATCATTGTGTTTGCTGATAACGTGTTTGCCTTGAAAGAATATGCCATTCGTCTCAACAAGTAAGTTACTGACAAAAAGAGAAGCTCCTTCTGTGTTTCAGGTTGCAATTGTTTTAACAAATTTTCACTTTCTCCCCAAGGCCTTACATCTATGGTCCGACCTCTCAGGGGGAGCGAATGCAGATTTTACAGAACTTCAAACACAACCCCAAGATCAACACCATTTTCATCTCAAAGGTAAACCAGTCAGTCTACAGGGCTGGGAAAAAGCATTTGCCCCCTTACTGGTTTCTTACATGTTTCAGATTATCAAGCAAATTTTAATATCAGATAAAAGTTACTTGAGTAAATACAAAATGCAGTTTTTGAGTTAAGATTTCGTTTATTAAAGGAAGGAAAGCTGTCTTACTTTTTTACACAGGGCAAGGTAATTACCCTCTAAACCTAATAACTGGTTTTGCCACCCTTGGCACCAAAAATTGCAATTAAGCATTTGCGATAACTGGCAATGAATATTTCACATGGAGGATTTTGTCCCACAGAATTGTTTTAATTCAGTCACACTGGAGGGCTTTTGAGTATGAATGCCTGTTTAAGGTCTTGCCAAAGCATCTCAATAGGATTTCAGTTAGGATTTTGACTAGGCCACTTTAAAATCTTCATTCTGCTTTTTTTTTTGTTTGACCCACTCAGAGGTGGACCTGCTGGTGTGTTTGGAATTATTGTCCTACTGCATAAGCCAAGTGTGCTTGAGCTTCAAAATTAGTAAATCGGTTTTTCAAAAAATTTTGCCAATTTTTAAAACCAATCGTATAAACATTTGGAAGCTTGGGTAATGGTAATTACCTGAGGAAGGCAATAATCAGTAATCTTCTCTCCATACGATATGTAAGAACCATAGCTACAAAAAGTATTTTGACATATAATTCACATTTGCCTTTTATTACACAGTAAATGCATGCTGGTACTGTGACAGCGTGGTGAAATTGCACATTTGCGAATTCTTCTGCAGGTTGGAGACACTTCGTTTGACTTGCCAGAAGCCAATGTGCTGATCCAGATCTCGTCCCACGGTGGATCACGCAGACAGGAGGCCCAGAGGCTTGGGAGAGTCTTAAGAGCCAAAAAAGGTCTGTTTGCTTATCTAACCATTTTGTCTTCTGGTGTCTGTGAGCAAAATCACTTATTTCAATGTCCCTGTCTGCCGTTTTAGGAATGGTGGCAGAAGAGTACAATGCATACTTCTATTCACTGGTGTCCCAGGATACCCAGGAAATGGCTTACTCCACCAAGAGGCAGAGGTTTCTCGTGGACCAGGGATACAGCTTTAAGGTGTGCTGTTAACTTCTTAACACAGTCTCATATGATTTGTGCATAATTAATTATAACCATGGTCAGAGTGCACATTTCTTTCATGAAGGTCATGACCCATTCCTGTTGAAGTTTACTGTTATAGCTTGAAGGATAGTTTACAGCGAGGATGAGCGCTCACAGCTGGTAAATGTTTATGCCACTTAACCTTTAAAAACCCAATTCCTGAATCTAGTGAGTCCAACTGTTTCTGAAATATATTAAGCCTTGACTTTTATTTCCATATCCTGATATCAATTTGAATTCTTTGACCAAGCATAGTCAAAACTACAGCTCTCACGAATAAGTAGTTAAGTGTTTAAATCCCTGTAATTTGATTTTACCCGTCTCACTGAAAGACTTAACCTGCTAAAACCTTCTTCAGTGATCACTCTTCTCTATCCTCTTAAGCCACGGCCTTCAAAGACCTGGGGCTTATGGGGAACGGCATTCATAAATGGCTGCTAAAAAATAAATAAATATTGAATGAATCATGATGTCTTCTAAAAAGCTGCTATGCCTAACAAAACATAGGAAAGCCACCCGATTGCGAGAGGGTCCATTAGGGTATGTCCATCCCTGTCTCTTGAACATCTCAAAGAATTTTGTGGTTAACATAATTTGTGTGGCGTCAGAAAACACATTTGCTAAACATTTCATGGATTCTATTTTGACCATTTTAACAAACTTCGGCACAAATATCCCCTTATCCAACCATTTTCTCCCGCTTATCCAGTTTAAGGAGACAAAATCATGATATCATGGTCTAGTCTGAACAAAAATGGATGTAAACTGTTATCTGACTGAATATTGCAAAGTGGAAATTCTCATTTGAGTATTGTACAGTTAAACTTATATGAATGAAGACTTTTGACTTATGGAACAAAATCTGAATGTCCCAGTTTCATTTTGTTTTGTCATAGAAGAATTTTTAAAGAATTTGGTTTCATTGTTTCCCGTCTGTCTGGTGGCATGTGTTGTGAGAAGAATTCCAAGACACACACTGAAAATCAAGACCTTTAAGCAATTCTGGCAGCAGTCAAGCGTAGGTTTGTTTACATCAGGGGTGGCCAACTCCAGGCCTCGAGGGCCGGTGTCCCTGCAGGTTTTAGATGTGTCTTTGAACCAACACAGCTGATTTAAATGGCTAAATTAGCTCATCAACCTATCCTGAAGTTCTCCAGAGGCCTGGTAACGAACTAATCATGTGATTCAGGTGTGATGACCCAAGGTGAGATCTAAAACCTGCAGGACACCGGCCCTCGAGACCTGGAATTGCCCACCCCTGGTTTACATGGACAAAACAAAGATAGAACAAGAGAAAAGACTTCTCTGACTTTAGAGGCACATTCATTGAATTGTATTTGAATAACAAAGTGCCTGCAAAGTCTTACAGCAGCTGAAAGGTTCACAGTAAAGTGGAAAATCAGTCCCTTAACTGTTATCACTAGTGATGGGCAGATGAAGCTTCATGAAGCACTGAAGCTTTTCATCCAATTGGTTCACCCCAGTGCAAAGCGTCTTGAAGCTTCATTTGCTCTAGTAGGACATCGACTGGACGTAAAAATATGAGAGGTGAGGTGTGGTTGTGCTTTTGTAACGTTGAGGTATGGACAGCTACAGACTGAGGCCTGAGTCCTGCCTGTTCACATTTTATTCAGTAAAAACTAAATTTTCACTGCTTTTATGACCTTTTTAGTGGGGAGAACATAGCTAGGATTTAATGATTTAACAAATCTTTTGAATCCTTTGTCCTCCACAATGCTAAATGGCTGGGAGTCCTCGATCACCATGCTGACCAGGTCTTCATGTATTTGAGATTGTTCTCCTGAGGAAAGACAATAAAGACAAAGCACAAATATAAATATCACACGTACAACTTATTACAGTTGTATAATATTGTTAAATCATTTAGTAACATTACTGCATGCTATATTATCATTGCATTTGATGGCTCACCTGGTCTTGCTCCACAATCGGTGTTCCCCTTATTCTCATGCAAAGCTCTGTAGTGCCTGAGCATTGATGAGGTGTTGTTGTTGTTGTTACATCCCAGCTCCCTGGCACATAGCAAACACTTCACCTTGAACAAAAGTAAAGACAGCTCAACATAAATTGTATTGCACCATCAGTATTATGAAAATACATCTTCTGTAGAAATTTGCATACCTTGTTGGGAGGAATAAGATCAAAATGTTCCCACACAGGGGAGGACATCCTCCTCTTCTTAGCTGGCTCCATTCTCTCCTGACTTTCTCTCCTCACTCTCTTAAACCTCCAAACTGTCTCCAAACTCTCACTAACCGCAACTCTCCATCAAACACCCACATTTTGAATGAAGTCTGAGGAGTTTATATCTCTGTCATATCTCGCGGCAAAGTTCGAACCACTTCTTGAACCAGTCACGTGGTACAGCCGGGCAGCGAGGCTTCGGACGTCATCATTTTCAGCTCCTCCCATAAACGAATTAAGCCTCGTTACGCGCATCGCGGAAATGCCCCCTCCATTACTCGACACAAGCTTTGAAGCCTCGATACAGAACGTCTCATCACTAGTTATCACACCCTCCCACCTGTGTTAATGATGTTTATTTCATTCATGACACACCTTTCAGTCTTCTTCATGTGCGAATAGGATTTCTAAGTGGTGCTCTTCCTCCTCTGTGACAGGTAATCACAAAGCTGGCAGGTATGGAGGAAGAGGACTTGATGTTCTCCACCAGAGATGAGCAACAGCAGCTGCTTCAGAAGGTCCTCGCTGCTTCTGACATAGATGCCGAGGAGGAGGTGGTGGCAGGGGAGGTGGGCGCACGACCTCAGGTGAGGAATTTCAACAGCTGTTAAGACATTTGTAGAGAAAGGATGTTTGGAGGGTCAACAAAATATTGACACTGCAGAGTCTCTTTGAAATCACTCCTTATGGGCCTACCAAATGAAGGTTAATGAAAGTTCACCACCCCCTCTTCCCTACACAAATATTGTTGTATTGCTGTAATGCTCACCGATTTGCTGTACAATAATATCTTTGTCATTATTATTATTATTATTATTATTTTTTGCACTATGTCATGAGTTACTCTGCGCTCCCCACCCCTGCTGATGGTAACTTGCGTATTTTGTACATTTCATTACTCGCACTTCTTCTTTCTCTGTTTCCTGATCAGTTCTCAAGGCGAACCGGCACCATGAGCTCCATGTCCGGAGCAGATGACACCATCTACATGGAATATCAGAGCAGAAGCAGCAAAGCCCTTGCAGCGGGCAAAAGCGTTCATCCACTGTTCAAGCGCTTCAGAAAATAGATCTACGTGCTTGACACCTTGATACCTAAAAACGTTCTGTGCTGTAATGGGCAGTAAGACAAAACTGGGGCATTGAAGTATGCATTAAAGAGCAGGTTTGAAGCCCAGCTGAACTCCATCGCGTCTGAATGGAGCAATGATCAGGGATAATGTGTCACTAAGTGGTAAAGCTTTTCGATGTCTGTAAATTGGATGGCTACTTGCATATGACATATAAATCACATTAGCTTTGTAAGCAGCAAAAGATCAGCTCTTAGTCTTTTGGCATCTAAATGAATAAACCATCTTATTTACTGTTGGATAACACAGGTTATCTAATGGTAAAAAATTAGACTAATGCTGCTTTGACCTGCATGAGGACACGTTTGTTATTTTGTAGCTAATTCTCATATGCTGATTAACACCATAGCTTTTTGTAAAGTTGACTAGAATGTGTATAAAGCTGCTCCTGAGAGCCAACCACACAGATATGTTTTATGTCAGTTCATTCTGTAAAATGTTATTAAATATGTTTTGTAAAATGAATATTTTTGGACTTTTATTCTCCTTAGACTAGCAGTAATATACACAGCAGACAACAGACAAAGTCTCAAAGTCACAAAACGAAGCAGGACAATAAATCTAAAGAAATCTAGTGAATACTCTTCTGGCAGCAATTAAAGGTCACGATAGCACCCACTTGCTACAGAAGACATTATTTAATCTGACTAACTCATGATTGTGTAGCAATGTCCCCATGATTTCTTCTGAGAATGAATAAAGGGAATAAAAAAAACTCCATTTGGATAAAAGCCAGGCGTGGAGAGGAGGGGGATAATTCTTTCTTTGTTGGTGACTTGAAGATATTCCAAAAAGAACATCTAGAGCCTGATGCAGTGTCTAAGCTGCAAAAGGAGCGACTGTGGGAAAATATCCACCTCTGCCCACCCAACCTCTGCTGGAGCACAGGACACGTGTGCCTTGAATGGCTGTGTTTTTGGCATGGTCTTAATCGCTGTTTTGTGACCTCCGCTGACCCAAGGCTTATTGGCTTGGAGAGAGTGAAAAGTAATTAGATAGATTGGAATTCACGTGTCTCTTGAGAAAACTGAGGATGGGCCATCTGACTGTTGTACATTAATCACACATGTAGATAACATCAAGATACTAAGCCTACAGATTTATGTCCTTCATTCTGAAACTCGCGCGATTGCTGGGACAGTCTGCATTAATAAGTGTTGCTCCTAAGTTTTTAAACATTTAAATTTTCTGAGAACTAATCAAATGTTTCCATTTGCTCAAATGCCACCTGGCACTCATATACCAGTTGTGTTCTCTGTAAGGTTTAGCCTGCCTGCAGGGTTCAAATGCAAAAACGCCTATAAATCTCATGCTTCTGTAAAGTCCAACTTTTGCAATCTGTCTGCACAAAGTTATATAAAGTTTCTCATATTTTTCTTTGTTTTAAACACAACTTTTGGACTTGAACACAAAGCACTTACACTTTTGTAAGCAGCTGATGATTTGTGGGGCTCTCTCATGCGCTTACATCAGCAGTACGTGAGGTTTATTCTTTATTTGAGACGAATTTTCTGCAATCATGTGGCTTCTATCACATTATTTTGCGTGTGTGTGTGGGGGGGCTGAGTGACGCGCTCGGAGGGAAGGTGGTGTGCGCAGTCACAGAGGATGATTGATTGGTGTGATGTAACGAACTTTTAGCACGTTGTACTGCGCCCATTTCCGAATAAAGAGTTATCCCTCCCTTCTTTTGAGGCGATCGTCCAATCCTCTTCTTCTGAGGTTGTACAAGCAACTATTTAAAAGCGATCCACGATACTGTCCTTGTCTAACATTTCACTACCACACAGGGAGTGTTGTGTTTGCACGAGCCAAGAGCGTACATTTTCTGCAGATGTGAAGTTACAAAAAAAGACTTTGCAAAAGTTTTTTTAATTTTTTTTTCTCACACATAGTTCTCGGTCACGCAAAGGCGGAAAAAAGCATCTCAACAATGGCAGTCTTCAATAATTTCACGAAGATATGCTGGAAGAACTTTCAGAGCGACCAGTTGAATAAGCAGCTGTTCTACGTTGTGCGTTCCTTACACAAGTCAGCAGCCAGCGAGGCTTTGGGGATCTCTGCAACAGAAGAAGAGACCATGCCCAACAGGATGATCAAACCGGAGGAGGTCAGCGAGAAAACTCAAATCAAGACCCTGAACGACATGCCCGGACCGAACACCCTGTCCAACTTGATCGAGTTCTTTTGGAAGGACGGGTTTGGCAGAATTCATGAAATTCAGGTAATGGTGCTCAATCTTATGCTTCATTTTGTTCTTTTTTCATAGGTTAAAAAATAAATAAAAAATGTCTTGGCCTCGTATTCTCAGTGCTCAGCCAAATTTGTCACCTATGCGTAAAATGGCAATGTAGCGCACCAGGAGTCCGGACACTGGTCGACCTTCCGGTACAAGGCGAGAGTTTTGTAATCGTCCTACTGAGATGTGATGAGCTAACCCGCCCCCGTTTATTGCCAAACATAATTTGCCCCCCATTTGTTTGAAATAATCAGGGGTAAATTATGGTTCAGTCGTGGTCGCGAGTGGACGCGCGCTGGCATTCCATTGGCAGTCCGTGGTCAGCTTCAGACTGTCCGTCTACCGTAAGAGAGAGCCTGCCCGCAAATGGGGGCAGTCTGAAAAAATGTGTGGCACGACCGGTCGGTCCATCGGCCGGACGCAGAGAAAAGCAATGGGATAGTTTTAACTCACAAAGAGCTGAAGTTAAACAGAATCTTATCAACCAATCCACCGAGGCACCGCGTCCTCCACGTCCAGCGCCGTGCAGCTGTGATTTTGGAGTTCAGGGGAGCATGTCCGTGGGCAGAATACCTCCGCAAACTGCACAACCGCGGCAGCATAAATGAAAGCTTAATTAAGTGTCGTCTTTCAGATGCAGCATATGCAGTTTTTACAGAGCGTTTTGAAACGTAGCCTATGCAAATTGGGCACAATAAGCGCCTGCCAGCGTGAGTACAACGAGTACAAAAGGGTCATCATTTCTTAATGTGTCTATATAGATTAATTGTTTGTAGTGAAATATGCTCGAGGTTACGTAATCGTTTCTAAATTTAGATCATTAAAACATTTTTTTAAGTTGATGTGAACACTGGCAGTCTTCTTCAATAGCATCTGCAACTTGGTTTTATTTTTTTTATTATTTGAATGTTACACATTAACATTATTATACAAAAAAGGTCTTCAAAATAATCAGAACAATAAATAAGGAAGTAGTTATCATTACGTTATGGCAGGAGAGCAGTAAAATAAATTCAGTGCTGAAATCTATTAGTAAAGTAATTTACAAATATCTCTAGATATCCTGATTGTCACTGTTGCTTTCTAGATGGAGCACCGGAAGAAGTATGGAAAGATCTTCAAGTCTCGGTTTGGGCCCCAGCTGGTGGTCTCCGTTGCAGATCGTGACATGGTGGCTCAGGTGCTGAGGGCAGAGGGGGTGGCCCCTCAGAGGGCTAACATGGATTCCTGGAAGGAGTACAGAGACATGAGAGGACGGGCCACTGGGCTCATCTCAGCGTGAGTCCCCTTCAGTGTTCAAACCATGAGTTTTGGCAACCTCAGGAAATAATACCTTGATCTGAGCAGATGTGTTGATTAGATTTCCATTACCCGTCCCTTAATTTCTCCTAAATGTCCAGAATCATTTCACACTTCCGTTTACTACTCAGTAGTCCACTTTAGCATCCAAAAAGCATCAGAACTAGCAGTTTTTCCAACAGCAACATCCCTAAATATTCAAATTGAGAATCCCCCCCCCCCCCATATGTCTCTGATTGACTCAAATAAGTGAATACAAGGGAATTTTAATTATCATTTTGTATCTTGTTTCCCAGTGAGGGAGAAGACTGGCTGAAGATGCGGAGCGTGCTCAGGCAGCTCATCATGCGACCACGTGATGTCGCAGTCTTCTCTGATGATGTAAACGGCGTGGTGGACGACCTCATCCAGAGGGTGTACAGTCTGCGCACCCAGCAGCCGGATAAAGCAACTGTCCTCAATGTGAATGACCTCTTCTTTAAATATGCCATGGAAGGTTGGTACCAAGTCTGTAGATTATTGGCTGTGAAGCAAATACCAGTTGGTCAAAAAGGATTTATAAGTGGCTCAATGCAGGCGAAGTGTAGATGGCAGGAAAGAAAATCAATGAGAAAAACTGAAATAACAGAAAAACTGCTATGAAGAGGTAACCAAGGGAGAAATATATGAACCACGTTATTCACTTCTCTAAAATTTAGTCACCAATTTTCCATAGAAAGTTGTTAAAGTGGCCCTGTACTAAAAAGTCAAAGCCACTGATGGTTGCCAGTGTTAAACATCTTAGATTGGTAAAATTCTCTCTCTCTTACCTTCGTTTTTACAGGAGTGGCTGCTATTTTGTACGAATGCAGACTAGGATGTTTGGAAAATAATATTCCCCAGAAAACCCAGGACTACATCGCTGCACTGAACCTCATGTTCAGCTCCTTCAAGATGACCATGTATGCTGGAGCGATCCCCAAGTGGCTCCGACCCATTATCCCCAAACCATGGGAGGAGTTCTGTCTGTCCTGGGATGGTCTTTTCAAATTCAGTAAGTGGTTTATAGCTTGAAATTGTGATCAAAGAAGACAGATTAGTTTCATACTTGTATGCTCTGCTGAACTGCCTGGACAGTGTTTTAGTCCAGAAGATGGTAACCCAGTAATTTCTTACTACATAAAAAGGATACTGGAACACAGGAAGGAGAGATTTCCTAAGTATATCCAGGCCTAATTTATGCTAAGACTTGTGGTACTCTTGTCTAAGACTTCAATTTCTTTTTAGAGTGACCACAAAGGCTGTTAATCAAGTTCTGCCTTGATGCCAGAACTTCTAGAAAGATCTAGTTTTTTTTTTTTTTAGCTTTCCTATTTGGCTAATGCTTTCATTAAAAGAAGTAGTAGAGCTTGAAACCGGTAGTGCTCAATAGAAGGGAATGTTGATGTTGATTTGCATTTAAATCTCCACTGCTGTACCATTGGATAGTGAGAGTATGCAGGTCCATCTCTTACATAACCTACTCCTTTTTCTCTTGCTTTCCCTTCACTACCTTCCTTCACGACGACCCGCATTTTTTTTCCCCCCCATTCATATCACCTTCTCTACCCCTCGTTAATCCCAGGCATTGTTCACGTCAATAAGAGGCTCTCGGAGATCAAGGCCCAGCTGGAGCGGGGAGAGGAGGTGAAGGGGGGACTGCTCACACACATGCTCATTACCAGGGAGATGAGCGTCGAGGAGATCTACGCTAACGTAACAGAGATGCTGCTGGCTGGGGTCGACACGGTGCGTGTGTGTCTGTGTTGTGATAAACATTGTGCAGAGAAGGGTTCGATGTATGTGAAGAGTTGCAGGTGTGTGTGTTTGCATCTGTGTGCGTGTGTGAGTGTCAGAGTCAGTGTTGAGTTTCAAAGGTTGGGGTTTCTGGCGCCATGTCCATGTCTGTGAAGCTGTGCCAGCGTCAGGTCAGAGTAGTGTATCGGGGGGGGGTTACAGTTTCCCACTGACAAACTCGTTCTCACTCAGATTTAGTTTCTTGTCATTTGTCTCTGTCTGTTCAGTCAGCACAGGGGGCCTTTTGTCTCTCTCTCTTTTTTTTTTTAAATAACTAAGGTAGACATCTGTGTTCATGTTTCAACATTCAAACTTTTTGTATGCACTTGCAAATAATTAAGGCTGTGGGTTTAATGTCATCCACGGACCACTATGGGGGGGTAACATGAATCTTTTATTGGCAGGCTAAAGAATACAGAAATTGGGACACAGGAAGGAGGCATTTTACACTGATTTTCTACCTCGCTGTAGTAGTGTTGATGTACATACATTTGCAACTGTATGCGCGCCTCGTGCACATGTTCCTAGTTATTGCCTAATTTGTTTGGGGTCCTGTCATATTAATAAGAATAACGGGGTAGAGTATTTTGTGTGGAGCTTGGGGCCACGGGATAAAAGGGTGTGTGTGTTTTGGTGAACTTGTTGAATCAGGCATGTCCTGGTAGGGGGTGCACTAAGCTCAGCCATTACCTGACCCCATGGTGCATTTTGCCTTTAGTTGGTACACACAAGAGCTGTCAAGTCACATTAGCCACAGCCAGAGTTATAGCACAGAGTGGGCAGAGGTGAGACCAGGGGGAGAATAAGGGGCTGGGTGGGAGTAAGGGGGGGGGGGGGGGGGGGGGGGGGGGGATGGGGTGGATGGCATAATACTGAGGAATACAAGGGATCAGGGTGTGAGATGGATGTTGGAAAATAAGGGGAAGATGGAGGGAATGGAAGGGGGAGAGGCCTCAGCCTTTTGAAAACTTTGCTTGGAGGAGCCTTTGTCATATGATTCCTCTCAGGCTGCATCTGAGGAGTTGCCAGTGTCTGTGCCAGCTGGGGCTGATTAAGAGCATGTTGGTTGCATGGAAAGAGGGTGCTAATGGAGAGGGAGGGGGGAGAATGCAAGAGCAGTGGGAAGGAACAACAGTGAAAAAGAATGGCAGGGTATATTAGTTGGTCCACAGGGAGACACTAACCTTAGATTGGCCTTTAGAGTTATGGCAAAACCAGGGCTGAGGTCAAAAATGCACTGGGGGTGGATGGAGAAGGAGTGGGCTGGATCAACAAGGAAGACCCTCATTAAACAAATGAAAAGATGTAAATTTAGGAAAAGTGACGCATGACATTTTCATATCATTTGGTCAACCGCCCAGCTCACTGAAATAAAATGTCAGTGGATATAAGTCGGAAACAGGAAGTCGGGCCAACTGATCAGATAACTCATGAGTAATTAGAGCGATATGGCAATAAAGGATGAACTGGAGGAAAAAAATCAAGTTGCATTGCTAATATGGAAAGCAAAAATGTAAGAAGTCTGGAATGCATTAGCAGAAGGAGCCCATTGTGAAGTGAGATGAACAGAAGGATTTGCCAAGAACACAATGGAAATGTTAAAAGTTGTACAAGGCTAAACTTGTTTGGATTGGATTTCTGTTTGTGCAACATGGTAATAATCTCAGTCACACTTTCATTTTTCTTGCTGTAATTGTTTGAAATGCCTTGCCAAAGCCAACTGAGGTCATTTAATCAAGGTACAGTGGGATAAGAATGGATCAGATGGGTGAGTGGTGTAAGACATGGGAGAAAATTGTTGGGAGCACAGCTGGTGGAGGGACCTTGAGCATTTGCCCAGCATTTGGAATTGGGCCGCTTCTCCCTCAGATTCCCTTGCTGCTTCTCGGCAATTACTCAACATTATAGAAACTCTTATATCAGCTTGCACTGCAGTCAACTCTGCTGCAGCGCATCAAGAAAAGAAACAATATAGTCACAAATATAAAAACACCAGTACAATATTCATGAAATGCTCAGTGTGTAAGCATATTTTTAAAATTTAAATTGACCATTTTCTGTTCTAGACATCCTTTACCCTGTCATGGGCCTGCTACCTGTTAGCACGACACCCTCATGTACAGCATCAAATCCACACAGAGATTAAAAAGACCCTGGAACCCGGAGCAGTCGCCACAGCCGAGGACGTCTCTAACCTGCCGCTCATTAGAGGGCTGGTCAAAGAGACTCTCAGGTCAGTATGTATTATGTTTATCCTAGATCAAGACTTTGGTGTACATTAGTATTATAGCAATCTTTTCAGTCTTTGTGTGAATAACAGTCTTTGTATGTCCCACACTGTGATCAGGCTCTTTCCAGTTCTTCCAGGCAATGGACGGATCACCCAGGATGACTTGGTAGTTGGTGGATATTTCATCCCCAAAGGAGTAAGTGTGATGGTCACATTTCCACATCAGACACGGGCACAAGAAAGTGTGACAATAAGAATTGGCTAAAACATTATAGTCAAACCAGATGTAACATGATACACTATTACTCAGGCATTTCTCTGTTCAATAGCCCAGCTGTTTTCATTACACAACCAACATTCTTCCTCTCTCTCTCTCTCTCGCTCTCGCTCTCGCTCTCGCTCTCGCTCTCGCTCTCGCTCTCGCTCTCGCTCTCGCTCTCTCTCTCGCTCTCTCTCTCTCCTTTTTTTTTTTTTTTTTTTTAATAGACTCAGCTGGCCCTGTGCCACTACTCCACATCTCTGGAAGAAGAGAACTTTTCGGAGCCTTTAGACTTTCAACCAGATCGCTGGATACGGAAAGATACCACAGATCGTGTTGACAACTTTGGCTCCATTCCCTTTGGCTATGGCATCAGGAGCTGCATTGGGAGGAGAATTGCAGAGTTGGAGATGCATTTAGCTCTCATAAGGGTAAGAGATTACTCTGCTTGTGGTGCTACACTTTCATTTAAAAAAATGTCCAGGGTTCTCAAAAAGGTTTTAAAAAGTCTGGAATATGATAGGATTTCAAAGACTCTAAAATCTGACGGGCCTCAGCGTTTGCTTTGAGTGGAAAAAGATGTGTACTGCAACCAATAACAAAACAAAGATCCCATAACCACTAATGCAACCTCATCACCTTAGCTGAACACACCTATGTGAGCATGTGAGCTTGTGTATTGTCTTCTTTGATAATAAAAAAATATATTTTTGTAAAATAATGTTAATTTAATTGGGAAGTACAATATGGATGGAAAATATCTTAAATGCATTTTATATAATCCTCAAAACATCTTACAAGTAATTTATTTAAGCCTACAGAAACCCAGCTCTCGTTAGCATTTCTCTCTTGCTCTCAGGCTCGTGCTGTGACAAGAGCACAGGGGGAAATGAAACTAAACTACAAATATTAATGTATCATACTGTTGCTCCATATTGTATTTTCCAAGTGTCTGGAGACAGCATGAACACAAATGGTAATTACTGATGCAAAATCAGAATAATGCAAAGCTTTGTCAAGACACTTCTGGAAAATTTGAATCATCATTGAGCACAAAAAATGCATTATCATTCAGTCTGACCTCCGCTTCCTCAGATCTACTGAGGAGTTTGTTGAAAGATGATTCATCCTTCACTTCTCTATATCACACACCTCATATTCCCTGTTATTTATTTATTTATTTATTTATTTAAATGATTATCCTCTTATTTTTATGGTTTTACATAAAAGTGTGCTAGATAATGTGACTACTGAATTAAGCTAACTTTGATGTCTGTTCTTTGTCTTTTTGCTCGCTGTGCAGCTCATTCAGAAGTTCCACATCTGCCTTTCTCCTCTCACTGCTGACATCAAAGCCAAAACCCACGGCCTGCTTTGCCCCGGTGCCCCCATCCACCTGCAGTTCATCGACCGGGAAGTGGACGCACTCTCTTCTCCGTGAAATCCGCTGTACTGTTGGAAGTTTTTAAACACTCTGCTTTTAGACACACTCTCCACTCCTATATTTTAGATTCTGAGCTGAGAATGAGGTTTTACTCAGGAATGAAATGTGTTCATTAGCGACTAGGACACAAATCCAGGACAAATATAAGCTGTAAGAATAACATTTGTACTGAAAATCCCCTTTTTTGTTTTGTTTTTTGATTGTAACTACTTCCGTGATTCAATTAAATATGGAAAAATGAAACTGATCCCAATGAAAACCTTTACATACTCTGGCTGTAGCCTCTTACACTATTGTGCATGTATGCATATAATGTGATCACAAATATTAATGCATGTAGACATTCTGTTTCCTCTGCGTTTGAGCTAGGGCAGCTGTGAATGGACTTAGCTTAGCTAGGTTAGCGCAGCTGTTTATAACAAGCTTTACTCAAAGACTGTGTTACGAACCAAATTTTGTTAATTTCTTTCCCTTTAAAACTAGCATCATTATTTTTTTTTTATTTGATCATTTTATTTTTTTGCTTTAATTTCTAGTGAATAAGTGCATTCATATACCGAAAAGGCATTACATGACTTTAATCTGTGTACTGTATATCTCTGAAGTACAGACAAGAAATGTTTTAAAATAGATTACCTTTTAAAAAAAAACAACAAAAAACATGGCAACTAGTTGAATTATCTCATGAGCTACAAGCAATGAATGTAAGTGCACATTTTCCATTAATCAATCCACTGCCTACGTTTTCAGGGGTTTGGATCAAAGAATGTGGTTAGACTTTGGTTTGTTTGCTATTTGTGAGAAAGTCCTCACTCGCATATGATTTATTGTTGGCATTTGCTTCTTTTGTTTGTTTTCGAGATGGAAAAAGGTATGTTACAGTACAGTTGGAAAGGAGAGAGGCAAGTTGTTTGCGTGTGTCAGCGTGAAGAATCTCACTGGTCGGCAATGAAGAAAAAACACTTTAATTTTTATCTGCTTTTTTGCCTCTGTATTTTATTGTTTTGTTTGTTTTGTAGTTCCAGTGAAACTGGGAAACAATAAAATGATTTATTACAACAAACCGTGTTGTTGTTTTGGGCAATATTTTAATATACAGACACTTCAGAGTTTTATCTTTTAATTTATAGAAACAGAACAAGAAATGATTAAACTGAGCTTTTTCACTGCAGTTTGTAAAGAACATGTAAAAGCTGCATGGTTGCAATTAATGACTGATATGACAAATAACTAGACTCTTCACATGACTCTATATACCACACCCATGTATTCATGTTTGCACACATGTTTAGTGTTTTATAAATGTATTAGACCACCACCCAACCAAACAGCTCCCCTAAATTAAAAATACTGACCAAAATCATTTGTTTCTGTGATGGTTAATCCACTAGTATTTGCAAGCTTTTTAATCATAATCTTTAATCAGAGTACTATTGCATGCAAGAATTTTTTTTTTTTGATCAAGGTCTTTTTATTGAACAAAAAAATTGCTTTTAACAACAATTACAGCAGCATTAACAAACTCCCCCCTCCCCCCCCCACCACCACCTATCCAGAACAGTGTAACAAAAACCCAGCCAGAGAGGAAGGAAGAAATAAGATAAAATTGAACTACAGATAAAAAAGTCAATAAAATAAATGAATGACAGCAAGGAAAAAACAAAACACCCCCCCCACACACATTAAGCGATAGTATGCAGATTTAAACTTTAGTATTAGACTATAAACCATGTTATTGTATCATGTAATATTATTTCTTATAAATCTACGCTAATCAGCAAAGGTTTGCAGCTTTGTGAAACAAGCCCTGGCAATAGATTTAGAAATACTGATTTTGAATAACAGATTAAAATGAATGCTTTGATTGAAATCTAGAATTTCTTATTGTTAGTAAATGACCTGGACCCCTTGTCTGGGGCTCTCCTCAGCTCTTTCACGGTTTCCCCTCCGTTGGTCTTCCTTGGACTCTTGCACTCTGGTGGTCTCTGGATGTCTGGAGTCTGGATCTCCTCCAAACCTGCTTCATGCCCTGGGGGACGGGGCTATGGCACCCCACTCCCTCTGGCAGGTCGTTACATGAAGAAACCTTTTGAATACAAGCGCGCTCATGCTCACAGGTGTACACACGGTGTTCACAGACACAAACTACACTTTTCTTGGCTGCTACCTCAAAGCACACTGTGCTCTGTCAATCTTACATATATGTGCTGCAATAAAAAAAAAAAAATAAAAATAAATAAATAAATAAATAAATAATATATATATATATATATATATATATATAGTATAGTATGGTATAGTATATGTATATGATATAATATTATATATTATATATATATATATAATAATATATATATATATATATATATATGTGTGTGTGTGTGTGTATATATGTTGCACCCTTGGTAAATGACCTGGAAACAATCATGTTAATCTTGAACAAGTAAGCAAGGTTTTTGATCCTGATTAATGTTTACTTCGTTGAATTGAACTGAAAATAAACTAACCAGCTTCCTGTCAATCTTGGGTCTGATGCCTGTATACTGTGTGTTCCCGTCCATCTAAGATCTAGAATCTGGAAGATAACTTAGATCAGTGTATATTTACTGATGTGGACTAATTTCTGTATGGCATCAAAGATGAAAAGCACAAAATCAGACATGATGTCTTGCACAAGGCTAAATGCTATTTGTCTTGGCCTTGGTTGTGCAACACTGGGAGCAATGTGGTGTGCCTCGATGCTCGGGGAAGGAGGGCATTCCGGTTCACCATTTTTATCCACATTTCTCCCTCCCCTTGTTAGCAACTGTGTTACAGCCATCTTATAGCCAGTCTCCTCCTCATTTCCAAACCGACTGTCAGACTCTAATTAGGAGGTTTTACTTTGTCAAAGAGTCTAGCCTTCCTGTACTGAAGGGAAAAATGTATAGGAATATTGTAGGGGACAGGTGTAGGTGCTTGTAGTCAAACAATGTTGGGACCTTGTGTGGAAAAAGTAGGAGCAGAAAGACGAAGCACAAACACACCCCCATCACTCCACACACACAGTAGGGCATGGAGGAGGAGAAGAGAGTGAAGGGACACAGCACCTACCCTCAAGTCTAGTGGACCACATGTGCAATATAAAGATGCAGGGGTGGGGAGGTGCAGAGTGAAGTAAGTGGAAACTTGTTATTGTCTATGTTGTGAAAGTGAACCACAGGCAAGGAAGTTGAGCTTGGAATAATAATAATAAATTGCATATTTCTTTCGTTTGGGATACACTGAAAACAAAACACAGCGGTTAAATGAGCAGAAATTTCGCACTTTTTACGTCGACGGACACGGCGCTCAGAGTTGCCCTCTCGCGATTTTTCGAGAATTTTTCCAACGAGAGTTCAACCGGAAGTAAATAGTATTCATGGCATAGTAACCACTAGTGAGAGGGGACGAAATAGCAATTTAAGCGCGGATGCTATTTAATTCATCGAACTGAAATCGTTTGTAAACTTCAGAGTTAGCAGCTTCAGCGTTGAGAGGCAACAGACTTCCCTCCACCACCGGCGTTTCGATAATAAACACAGCAGAAGGGTGGCGGGATTGTGCAGCACGCTCGGGGCCTGGACAGACGTGTGCTAGCCCAGCAAACGTTACGCTGCGTTAACGCGGCAGTCAAGCTAACGTCACGTTTAGCATCACAGTCTGTCCACTGAAGCTGCTAGTTTCACCAGCTAATGTCAGCTGTGCTTTTACACAGATAAACAGCATCAGCCCCGATTAGCTTTAACTGTGGCGGTGGTCGAGGAAAGGCTCCTTTGGATCTAAGATGATCATTGAAAACCTCGATGCCTTGAAAACATGGCTGTCTGAAACCCTCGAGCCCATGTAAGTATGGTTAGCCATTAGCCAAAAGGCTCTAGTAAATTTAGTTTAATCGGAGTTACACAAACTACTTAAATGAATGGGGGCTTGAAAGAGTAAATTTTGCTCCAGTAAAGGTCCCGTTGCTTTATTGACATTTTACTGAAGTAAAAATTAATTTTGGTTGTGAAAAAAGTTGCCAAATTAAAATGTACTCCGAGTAAACATAATGTGTTGCGCCTTTAAAAGGGTAAGGGAGAGGAAAAGCTGTTACATGGTAATAATGTGGTGATAATATGGTGGTTAACCATGTCCTGTACTATAAGATACATGATTAGAACATTCTTAGTCTACGAAAAAGTGTCCTTAATATACGAAACAGTACTAAGTCCCTTTTGCTTAAACTCTGCTGCATGTGCAAAATACCACTCGTCAAATATATAATTATATAACTGCTTTCCTCAGTACAGCCAGCCTAGAAATAACCAGATTAAATAACAAAACTGTCACACTGTGTCCCCAAACTTGATTCAGCAACATTAAAAATGCACGTCACATAACCAAGCAGCTTTATAAAGAACGATAAGGAGATGTAATAAATCAAGGCAGCACAGAGTTGCAAATAATATATTGTTAACTCTTAATTCCTGGTATCACTTACAAGAAAAGCTAAACAAAGTACTAACTGAGTCAGTTATTTATTTATGTTATTTAAGCTTTAAATGAGCCAGAACCAATAACATTTCCTACCAACAACAGCAAAGCTACTGCCTGCTTTTGTGGTGTATTGTAAATTCAGTGGATACAGTTAGTTAACTCACCTGCATTTTGCAGCTTTCATAAACGACTGTGTCCTCCCAACACGTATTGTCACAGACAAATTGTCTGGTTTTAAAAGGAAATCTTGTTCATGTGTTATATGGATTTCTTTCTTAACGATTGCAGCTGTGATGCAGACCCTTCTGCGCTCGCCAAGTATGTTGTTGCGTTGGTGAAGAAGGACAAAAGTGAAAAGGAACTTAAAGCCCTTTGTATAGACCAGCTGGATGTATTTCTTCAGAAAGGTAATTATTAAAGCTTTATTTTCCAAGCCCCATTACTTTTATCATGTGATCCTGAATGTTATTTGACTCTGGTTTAAAATATTATTCTATTACTTTTTTTTCTTTCCAGAAACCCAGCCATTTGTGGATAAGCTGTTTGAAGCCATTAACAACAAAAGCTACCTCCCACAGCTTGAGCAGCCACCCTCTGGGATCAAAGTTGAGAAAGAAGAGCAGAAGAAAGATGAGGTTATCTTCTTTTAATGTCAAGAATTTCAAACAGCCTGAGTACCCAAAGATTATTAACATCAGTTAAATGCACACTTGCTAAACAGTACAAGCAACCAGTTTAAATAGGCACCTTTTTTTTCTTGTTCAGGCAAATCGTGAAGACGAACGAGACAAGAAATTTTTGCGACGCGTGAATCACAGCCCCCCACAATCAAGTTCTCGTTACAGCAGAGACAGCAGGTGTGTGCATTTGCCTGTTCTCATTTAGAAAAAACAAAACAAAAACCATGTCAACATGTGTTTTTCTTTCACTCATTTCACTCATTGTTTTTAAAAAAAAAAAATTTTCAGGAGAGGAGATGACCGTAAGCGAGACGATCGCTCCAGGAAGAGGGATTATGATCGCAACCCGCCGAGAAGGGACTCTTACCGTGAACGCTACAATCGCAGAAGAGGCCGCAGCCGCAGTTACAGTCGTAGTCGTAGCCGAAGCAGGAGCTGGAGCAAAGACCGTATCCGAGACCGTGACAGAGACAGGGATAGAGACAGGGATCGAGATCGCACCAGGAGCCGGTCCCTCAGCAGAACTCGGTCGAGAAGCAGAAGTCGAGGTAAGAACCTGATTAACTCAGGTTGTAAAAATATCAGTATTTTTCTTTTTAATGTGTGAACATGCCAACTTCATTACAGATCTTAGAACATCTTATTTTTCCTGGAGATGTATTTGTTTGGTATAGGTGTGTATTTCCTCTGGTATGAATTTACCCAATCTTAAGAATTCAATAGGATTTCCTGAATAGTTCACTGTATATGATGATCTACCAGTGCTGAGCAGTTAAAGAGAAAAAGGATCAAACTAAAAACGGTGTACCTGATTCACAGGTCTGATTTGTCACTTTTGTAAATGTGTTAGTGATTTAAAGCCATGTGGCCTTTCTTTTCTCTCTAGAACGAGACTCTGGAAAGTTGAAGTATGATCATGAACGAGGGGACAGGTCAGAGAGTGGTGATGGGTATACCCCAGCTGCTCTTGTCTCCACTGCAACCACTTCACACTTCCCTGTGCCAACACTGAGCAGCACTATTACAGTCATTGCTCCCACACATCATCACAGCAACAACACCACAGAGAGCTGGTCAGACTTCCATCCCGAGCACCCTATGGATCGGGTCCCTTTCAACAGGGGGCCTCCCCCTCAACAGAGAAATCGATGCCGTGACTATGACGGTAAGGACAGCTGATATTAAATATATATATAGAAAAATATATTAAATGTGTTCTGTTTTGTTCTTGGACGTTGTATATTTGTTTGTTCTACATAGCTCTGTTTCCTTTGGCAGAAAAGGGATTCTGCATGCAGGGGGATCTGTGTCCTTTCGATCACGGAAGTGATCCCGTTGTAGTGGAGGATGTCAATTTGCCCAGTATGTTGCCCTTCCAACCTCCACCAATTCCAGGTGTGGAGCCACCACCACCCCCAGGCCTCCCACCACCACCGCCTCTCATGAACCCACCACCTGTGAACCTTCGGCCACCTGTGCCCCCTCCAGGTGCCCTTCCACCTAGCCTCCCACCCGTTGCAGGTAGAGATTCAGATAATAATTGCTGTATTTCCTCTATTTTCCTGACACTTTGATTCAAGGTTTTAAAAAGTACTAATAGGTTGAATTAGCATTAAAGCAATTTGAAAGTTTAGGGACTTTTTTAAGTCATCAAATAAATTCTTTATGCTTAAAACTACAAAGTGATATATCGCTACAGAAAAGGGCTACCAAAGATGTTAACTCTTGCTTTATCTGGCACAGGTCCCCCTCCTCCTCTTCCTCCACTGCAACCAGCAGGCATGGATGGTCCTCCCAATTCCATCACCAGCTCCGTTCCCACCATTGTCACCTCTGGGATGCGCTCCTCGCTTCCACCACTCTCAAGGCCACTCTTCAACTCTGGTAATGTCTCTAATCTCTTATGTAGTCTATATAATTTTAGATTTATAAATTTGTTGCTGTACTTTACCCCAGTATTTTATGAGCTAAATGATCCTCTCTCTGCTGATCAGATCACTATGACATAGACGTGTACAATCCCGAGGCCCCCAGCATCACCAATACTTCCAGGCAGATCTATCGTCACCGGGTCAATGCCCAGAGACCCAACCTGATTGGTCTCACTATGGGGGAGGTCGATCAGCCACACAGAGGTATTTTAAACCATTTGAACTTTGAAAAGACTGTCCTCAGTTATATGTGCATTTCATCTACTGCAATCAGAAGTGTTTCTCTAGACTTGTATTCTCCTTTTATGAGCCAGATGTGTTGGTCTCAGAAATTAACCTATCAGTGTTTGTTCCAGCAGACAAGATTCCCAACAACAGTATGAGAATTGTCATGGAATCTGATTCGAGGAAGAGACCCGCTCCATCTCATGATGGAGGGCTGCCCACCAAGAAACCTTGGTTTGACAAGTAAGAAACACTTTGTTTTTGTTTGTATTTTTCTATAGTATGTAAATGGCCTGTATTTGTATAGCGTTTTACTAACCCCTAAGGACCCCAAAGCGCTTTACACATTCAGTCATCCACCCATTCACACACACATTCACACAACAGCACATGTAAAGAGGGGTATAATTTGACACATGTGAATTGGTTAATTTTCTCCTCTCTGCTCAGAATCAACTTTAACAAACCCAACCACCAGGGCAGCCACAAAAGGGCTCAGTTTACTCCTAATGCCAAGCTGCTTGTTCGGCAAATTCCCCCTGAGCTCAACAACATCAGCAAACTCAACGAGCATTTCAGCAAGTTTGGAACCATCGTCAACCTGCAGGTCAGTTTCCGGATATGGATGTCCCGGCTTTGATCATTGTTGGTTATTAACACGTGTAACCACAGTATAGCGCAATCATATATGCTGTTCAGTTGGTGATTGATGTGTGAACAGTATGCATGCATGGATCTGGTATTAAAAGGTTAAAGAGTCACACATGGTTTGTCTAGTGGTTTAGATTAATCTTCTAGGTTGTCTTTTAGAAATAAAATATAAAATTATGCCATAAAGCTATTTGAGTAACATGATTTGCAACAGCTCTGGTCCAACATAAATCTGACAGGCAATATCAATAAAGATATCACATGTCAAAATAAGAGATTGACTGCTAAGGTATCTTCAAAAACAGCTGCGTACTCTTTTACAAAATACATTGATGTAGTTTGTCAGGGGTTGACATTTGTTCAAACACAAGTAAGAGAAATGAGACAACTGCAGACCGACTCTGAGAGTATTAGAAAGCGTGCGCACGGGTGTGAATGCCTCTCAGAAGACACACACACTGAGCGCAGGCTGGGTTCTTTATTTATAGTGAAAGTAAGTTACATAGTACTTCCTCTTTTAACTGAAAAGGGAGAGGTCAGGCATTATGTCAGCTTATCTGACCTTGCACACATACACTGAAAATAACAATGCAGAAGTATATCATGCTTATCTGACATCACACACTGAGGAAAGGAATGCATTATGTTCTCTTTAACAATAAGCTTGGTTATGTGAAAATATATGAACACACAAAATATAAGGCACACTTGATTATATTGTATTATAGAGATTTGGTTATATTGTATAATGTAGAAAATCTCTAACATAGTTTTAGGCTTTGAAGGATTGGACAGTAAAAGGTAAACATAATGACTCTTGGGATGATCAGGTGGAACTAACATGTAACTGCTCTTGTGTCCGTTTAGGAATCAAATAATGTTGAATTAACTCTTTATCTCATAAAGATGACTTTTGATAACTTCCCCTCTACCCTTAACGACAAGTTTTGACACCTCAGTATATATCAATCAAGACGTTTCCTGGAAGCAGCATAGGCAGAAACTACCCTCGCTAACTTCTAATGCACACCGAATTATTTTGTTTTATAAGGAGGCCTGAAGTATAACGGAAACCACTCACTACATCTTGAAAGCCCTACTAGGCTTTCAAGATGTAAAGAGTTAAAATTTCAGAGTCCGATAAAGCCCCTCGTTGTGTTATCAGGTTTGTTTGCAAGAAAACTGACTTTGATCGTGTCTATGTGCTACTGTTAAGGCAAATATCCAGATATTGGCTTTAAGCTGCTATATTTCTGTAAGTTCAGCTAAAGCTGAAGATAAATCTGTGTCATGAGTGAAGCTGATGTTTGCGAGTGACTTAGCTGACCACAGCTCATCACACACACATTGTTATCCCCTTGAGTGACCGTGGTTTTCAGATTGTAATGTGTTGTCCTCTGTCTGTTTTAAAAATGGTTTTAAATGTTTTTACAGGTGGCCTACCAGAGTGACCCTGAGGGGGCACTGATACAGTTTTCCTCTCCTGATGAGGCAAAGCGGGCCATGCAAAGCACTGAGGCGGTTCTCAACAACCGTTTCATCAGGGTACACTGGTTTCGTGAGGATGGAAACGATGCCCAGGGCCAGTCTCAGTTACAGCAGCAGTTACAGCCACAGGTAGCCACGGTTAAAGTCAGCCGTCTCTCATAACACGCTTTTGCAGACTGTTATCTTTACACACTTTAAAATAGGAGGCACTTGCAAACCAGTGGATTCATTGTGATTACAGATTCACAGTAATACAAGTTCCTCTAACTTCATCAGCTTAAACAAGAACACACCACAGCCAATGTTAATGTTTTAAGGTGTGAAATATATTTCCTGTTTTAAGAGTATGTTTTGATAATTTGCAAGAACTAGACACTGTGCCACATTGTCTTCTCTTGGCTCTCTTTTTGCAATGTAGAAAACTCGGCGGCTGTAATACCTGTCATTTCTGCACGTACAGCACAAAGAACTTGTTTTGCTGTCTAAAAAAATAAATGCAGCGGAGGCAAATCTGGAAGAGGGACAGCGTATTTATCCGCTAAAATGCCTTCCATTTCACAATTGTACACCGTCTTTGTTTTTCAGCAGCCTCCAGCCACTTCCCTGAAGCAGTCTGTCAAAGACCGTCTGGGACCCATGCTGCCCCAGAATTCAGGGCCCGGTCAGGAATCCGGTGCAGCCTCACAGGTGTGTGTAGGCGGTCTTGCTGAGGATGTGTTTTGTTGCGTGTACTTGTCAAAATTTGCCCGAGGTCTGTATAAACATTTCCCCCCTTTTTGACCCCCTCCCCACACCCCTTTTGTGCAGAATCCCACTAAGCTGTCAGTGAAGGATCGTCTAGGCTTCTGTACAAAACCAGCAGCTCCAATTGAAAAAGTAAGTCTCCACTCTGTGTTCAGAAGTCTTTGCGTCCCTTTTAAAATGTTCTCCTTCTCTTGCAAATGTAATTGTTTTCTCTCAGTTTCAGGTGTGTTCAACGTCCATGGGACTCACAAAGACTGTGTACAATCCTGCTGTCCTGAAAACAGCACAAAGGACCTCAGAGGAAGCTTTGAAGAAGAAACAGGTGAGAAATGGATGGAAATTTGGAGGGGCAGTGATTTATAAGTTGAGCAAAAAAACTGTATCCTATCCCCATTTCTAATTACACAGGAAGCTCTAAAACTGCAGCAAGATGTGAGGAAGAAGAAGCAGGAAATATTGGAGAAGCACATTGAGACACAAAAGGTAAGATGCAGAAGGAATAAAGACTTCTGTTGCTCAGTGTTAATTTGCATAGATTTGGATGATTTGAGTAAGATTATTATGGTTTTGGTTTTTTTTTAACATTTATTTTCACCTCAAGTGTAATTATTCAAATATGGAGACATCAGCAAATGTTAAACTTGTATTTCTCTGCTTATGTCTGCTGCAGCTCCTGATATCCAAACTTGAGAAGAACAAATCAATGAAGGCAGAGGATAAAGCCAAGATCATGGAAACTTTGGACATGTTAACAAAGAGCATCACCAAACTGCAAGAGGAGATAAAATTAATCTCAAGCAACAGCAACCCACTGCGGATAGCAAAAAGCAAGGCCCAGGTAGTGTTACCTAAAAGAAGAAATACACCGATATGGTCAAACAAAAGCCAACTGATAAGAACCTGATGGATTATTATTGATTTGATCTTGATTTCAGTGATTGAGTTTTTTTCTCTCCTTTTTCTTCTAGTATATCACAGAAAATGGTTGTAACTTGCTGTTGCTGTTAGATTCTCCCACACTTGATATATTTGCTTGTTTTCTGTTTTAATTTAAAATTCTAGTTGATGGCCAGCATTTATTTTTATTAAATCTGCTTTCACTCACAGGCACAGAAAGAACTGCTGGATGCACAGCTGGATCTGTATAAGAAGACTCAGGCTGGAGAGGACACAGCCCTGTTGAAGATCAAATACACCCAGCTGCAAATTGAGGTATTGAATAAAAAAAAAAAAAGAAAGAGGGCAAGCTTGAAACCATGTATAAAAATGCTGCTTGCACAGTAGCCACTTGAGGGCAGACTTGTTCTTGGAATTTCAAATGATGAAACATAATCTCCACTCCAGCTGTGTTCTGATGTGCTCTGATTGTTTTCTTTCAGGCAGCTAAACGGGGGCTGCTGTCACCAGGGCGGGGCCGGGGTGTCCATCCTCGGGGCCGCGGTGCCGTCAGGGCTCGGGGAAGGGGCTCTAGGGGGCGAGGAAGAGGTGTGCCGCTGCACGCAGTCGTGGATCATCGACCAAGAGCGCTGAAAATTTCTGGTTTCAACGACACAGACCGCATAGATTTGCTACCACACTTTGCTGTAAGTGAACCTAAAACGGAAAAAACAGACATTTGATAGCAGCCACTGTGCTGTGTAACTGTGTAAAATGACAGGATGTTAAAGTTTTACGTTTGGTGAGCATACAGTGCTCATCTAAAGATAATCATAATAATACATTTAAGAGAAGATATTAAAAATATTGACACTGTTTAGTATATAGCTGTGTTATATAAGGTGTAAAAAATATTCCATATTCATAATTTCCAGTGAGCTTAACACTGTCTACACTGCTTCCTCTGCATTTTAAACCAACTGTAGGTTAACAGCAGGCCACGTTGCTGGTTTGTTAGGAACATTTTCCTCACTGTTGTGATGTATTAGTTTGTTCAATGACCAAAATGCTTTGCTTTCCCAATCCTGTAGCAATTTGGAGAAATTGAAGATTGCCGGATTGATGAGGGTAACCTGTCCGCGGTCATCACGTACAAGACGAGAGCGGAAGCAGAGCAGGTGATGCACTTTAACATTCAAACAGTGAAATGTCTGTTTCATTTCTTTCTGCATTATGGCTCGTCCTTGGATTAGCAAGGATAAGGCACAAAGACCAGCAGCTAAGCCTGATGTTGACACCTGCCCCCCCTCTGTCTGCTTTATGTTGTCCACCTGCAGGCGGCTCTTCACGGAGTGAAATTTAATAACCAGACTTTGCGCCTGGCTTGGCATAAGCCTGTCACCACTCTCACTACTGCGGATGCTGACGAAGCAGAACCTGAGGAAGATGAGGTTTGTGGATGTTTCTCACCTTGCCTTAGTGTTGGGACTGTTGATTCAGTGTGGGGGATTTTCTGACACGTGAGTCACGAGGAGAGCATTAGACTTATTTCTTCCTCATGCTGCTATTAAATCCACTTGGAAATATTTTCTTTAGTGAGGACTTTTTTAGATGTGCTCATCTCAGTAAAACTTATCAAATATGTTTCTTGTATTTAACAGCCACAAGGGGGAGCTCTTACACATCAATGCAGGAACTGTACTAGGATTGTACTGATCAGCCAAAATATTAAAACCAGCTGCTTAATATTGCATCCCATCACCCCTACTCTCTCCCATACTTAACCCATCATGGCACTGGGCTACATTGGCAATAGATTCAATGGCAATTTGTGGATCAGGATTTCTTCCATTCCATACCAACACTCCTCGGCCCAGCTGACATCATTTTGGACGTTTCTGGGGATGAAAAAATGTTGTTGTAGATGTCACGCTTCTGACTGCCCAGGGTTTCCCATCAGAGTATTGCATTTTCACTAGATGATCATTGTTGATTCACTTTATCTGTTTGTGGTTTTAATATTGTGGCTGATCACACTGATCAGCCACAATAACAGTGCTGGTCAGTGAATTTCGCACAGCCCCTCATACCTTGATTACTCTCAGATGGAGAATTTAGTTTGTCTTAGGACCTTTTTAGAAAGAAACAGATGTGTTGTGGAGTTTTCTGCACTTTTTAAGCACGTGTAGTAATCTCAGTTTCTTTTCTTCTGTCCTATCAGTACCCAGAAGAGTCTCTAAGCGATGATGCGCTGCTGGCGGACGACGATGAGGAAGAAGACGACAACGAGCCTCGCCCCTGGCGCAGATGAGGCTCACTCAGATGTTTTTTTGTTTGTTTGTTTTCTTTTCTTCCTCTGGTTACACTGGTGTGGAGGACAAGTGGAACTTTAGAGAAGATTTCAATGCTTGCTTATAAATCAGCAAGACACATTTCACTTTGGCTAGATGTGTTTTTTTCCCCCTAGAATTGCTGTAACTGGCAGAAAAACCATGTACAAGTTTAATGAATTTCATTGTGTATACCAGATGCAACAGTGCTGATTTTTTTTTTATTGCTCTTAATGTAGACTGTTTTTTTTCTTTCATATTTGGGTTCACAGAATACAATTAGTTTGTTGGGACATATGACAGCTGATCACTGAAAGACACATTTTTTTGAGTTCCTAAAAATAAAAAAAAAAGCTGTGTTATAATTTAAACCAATGACAGTAGCTTTTGCAGAATAGTGTTAGGTTGACTGGTTTAAACGCTTGTGTGTAAATATTTTATGAATGAGTTTAATAGTTTGATTTGTATGAAAGCTTGGCTTCTAAGTTCTTTGCTTTACTTTGGATTGTACAAAAAAATAAAGAATTGAAATGGTCTAAAACATGCTGCCAAAAAAAAAAAAAAATCCCTCCCCCGTTTCCCAAAAGAAAAAACAAAACAATTGGCAGTGGGGAAAAAAAGAAAGCAGCCAAAAAAAGAGCTGAAAAAAGACCATTTCAACAAAACAAAAAAAAAACCTTCATCTTCACCTAAGAGCAAACTTCCTAAAAAAAACTCAACAGCTTTAACTGGAACTGGTAAGTGCCATGTAGCACCAAATGGCATATAAAGGTAAGGCAGACATCATGCTGTATATCTGTTTTTGCAAAAAAACCAAAACATTTGGAAACTGATTCAATTTAAAAATGTTTTTTTTTTTTTTTTTTTTGTAGGAGCTGTCAGTGTGCTGCAGCTTCAACACATCCTTCTCTAAGAAGCGTCAACATTTTACGCTAATCTTGTCATGTTGTATCGACTGTATCAGTCTTTATTTGGTGCCAAGCTCAATGTGATGCTGTATTGAAATACAGAAATATTTTATAAATTGGGGATTGATTATTGTGTGACATTAAGATATATGCAAAAAGTTCGAGTTTGAGAGAACTTTGTTTACATCGCACACTGCTGTGCTGTTTGTAACGGGAGTAATTGTTGTGTTTAAAAATTGAACACAACAGTATTAAGTAACAGTTTTGTTTTCTGTAATGATGCATCATTTTGATGAAACAGCCTTGTGAATCTGTGTAATAGCTTAGTGTTGACTTTACGTGTAATTCTGGATTTTGTTCTTTCAGACTTTCAGAGCAGTCGTCTGTTCCACTTGAGGATTTTGTGCTTTTTGTTAAATGAAGAGCCTGTTACTGATAGTAGCAGTCAAATGCAGGTATCCATTTAAACCATGGCAGTGTTCATGGTGAGCCTCAATACCAAAAGTCTTTGAGCAACGTGGGCCATAAGAGAGTGTCGTATAATTTGGTTGGTTAGTTTTTGGGCTGGGGGTTTAGCAAAGCATTACGTTAACTTTTAAGGTAACAAATCCATTTTTAGAGGCACAAAAAAATTAGACACTTGACTGGTTAACAGTTTAAAGGTCAGGTGAGTCCTGTTTCCTTGTTATTTCATGATAAATGAAATGGATAAAAATGATGCAAGAACCATGCCACATTATCTATCATATAAACTAAGGCAATTTTTATTGCATGGGCGTGTATGGCTGCTGGTGGAATCAAGTCACTATTGTTTATTGATCTAACTGCTGATAGAACTAGCGGGATGAACTGTGGCGTGCACAGGCCTTTACCCTCTGCTCACATTTCAGTGCTTCACAGTGCAGATGGATAATCACCTGAAACATACTGTAGGAGGAAAAAAAATCGTCACCTGATCCCAACTTAAAAGAACATGCTTTACAGTTAGCGAAGACAAACCCGATGACAAAAACACTCACGAACAAGCAGCGCCTGAAGGTAACTGCAACTGTGCAGGCCTAGCAGAACATCTCAAGTGAGACATTTGGGGATGCCCATGTGTTCTAGACTTCAGGCAGTAATTCACTGCAAAGGATTTTCATCCAAGTATTGATACAAATCCTTATATTTGAGGATTATTGTCTTTTGTTCAGTTGCTTTTGAGCCTCTGAAAATGAAAGCAATGTATAAAAACTTAATAAAAGTTGATTCAAAGCTGAAAGGCTGCACTTTACCTCGATTTTTTTTTGATCAAGGTCTTTTTATTGAACAAAGAATTGCTTCCAACAACAATTATGGCAAAATTAACAAACAGTTGCGCCCCCACCCCCCCACCCACCCAGAACAGTGTAACTAAAACCCAGCCAGAGAGGAAAGGAGAGATAAAATAACATTAAATATAAATTTACAGATACAAAGTAAATAATAAAATAAATGAACAACAGCAAGAGAAAAAAAAACCCACTCACACGCACATTAAGCAATAGTATCCGGACTTAATCTTTCAAAGTAAGTAAGAAAAGGTTGCCATGTGTCATAGAACCTCCGAACCGAACCTTTTACAGTGTAGCGGATCTTTTCCAGCTGAGTATAGTACATGACATCCTTAACCCATTGCCCATATACAGGTGGAAGTGGCTCTTTCCATTTCAATAATATCATTCTACGGGCCAAAAGAGTGCAGAAGGCCAGAAGATCAGAGTGTGATTTGGAAAGACTGGCATCACAAGGCGTCACTCCAAAAATAGCTATAAACGGGCAGGGTGCAATTGGAACACCAATATGTTGGATATGGTTTCAAATATGCTTTTCCAAAAGCTACCCAGTTTTGGACACGCCCAGAACATGTGAAATAGGGAAGCAGGCTCTCGTTTGCACCGATCACATGTGGGGTCAAACCCATCCTTGATTTTGCTCAGTCTAGTTTTAGACCAATGGAGACGGTGAACAACTTTGAACTGAATCACCACATGTTTAAGGCAAATAGATGACGAAGAAATTCTATTGATTATCTTATGCCAAGTCTCATCTGTAATCCGTTGGCCAAGATCACTTCCCCATCGTTCCCTAAGTGATTGCAATGTGGACAGCCTAAAATTACTTAACAGCTCATAAACATCACTTATAACCCGCTTAGCATTTGGTTTAAAATCAAAAATATCATCCAAAAGGGATGGAGGTGGACAGGACAGAAAGCAGTCAGTATTAGAAGCAACAATTTACCTCGATTTTTTGATTGAAAAATCTACTGTGGCGGTGTACCAAACAGTTACAGACCAAACTGTATTCAGGGTAGGTCTTGCTTAATTGATCAAGATGACAAAGACCCACAATCTGTGTGGATTACACAGACCTGTCACTAAACAAGACACATTATATGAAAGAAGGCCAGAAAATGTTGGGAAGCTAAAAACTACATCAAGTATTTGAAAATAATGGCTAATGTGTGCTTACTTAGACCCTTCATTTTAAACATCAATGAATGTGAGTGGCGGTGTTTGGCTAACAGGAATTTTGCTTACTGTACGGTGTTTGTAGCATGCACTACACCTGCAGAGAGGCACTTCACAATCCCTCAGCCATGAATGAGATGGGACAAATAACCCAATCAGCGTTCTCTAGTTCATTGTTCCTCTGCCACCCCCGGTGCCTGTCAGGCTTGCAGAGATAATTGTGAGAAATCAGATTTGCTCTCTTAGAATATCTGCTGTTCATCATTTAAACCCTTTCCCCCTGTGCCACCACCAGAAACACGTTCCCTCATCCCTCGATCTCTCAGTATGGGAGTGCTTCCGCCTCCTCCTGCCCTCATTTACCTATGGTGCCACCAAAACTTGTGCAATCGTATTTTTTGATAACACAACCAGCTGTGCTTTGACCTGCACACTTGTGTTCTTGAAGCAAGGCCTGGTAGATCTAACTTGTGAAGTTACTACTTTGATTGACATAGATTTTCCTGACAGTTATTTAATAGCACTTCATGGTACAGCTGTATGAATGAATGAAAATTTGGAGTTTGTGTCCCAGGGAGTGTGCAGCTGTGACCAGCATGCAGAAATGTCCGAACCTGCCTCCCTATTGTGTCTCAGTCGGAAGAGTCTATTTATACGCTCCATGTGAGCTCTGAAAATATGGGATAACAAGTTTACAGCCTCGATGTCATCCATTATATACAATTTTACTTTCTGATTTGTGTCAAAGAGACAAATAGCATCAAAACTTGGAATAAACTTTCTTTCTCCTATATAGAAATGGAAAAATAAAATCCTTTTACTGTGATGTGCAAAATGCAAAACCAGTGGCAATGATTTGCAAAGCTTTCCAATTAATTACAATATTGTCAATTACATTATTGTTCATATTATTAATAATATTACTAATTGAAATAGAACATTTAACAGAGAACATTTAAAATGTGGAAACAAATATTCATTGTTTTCATTTTTGGCTCCTTTGTCTTCTTCTTTTATAATTCCTCAAATGATTTTAACATGTGACGCCTACAGATTACAGACGTGTCCATTGAGCACATCTCCCACTACCAAATACAAGCAGAAAGTGAAGCATTGATGGTGCCTTCACATGCTTTCAATGCCTAATGCACTAATGCTCCTCCATATGATTCTAGATGCTCTCGTTTGAATTGTTCAGTGAAACCCAACTGCAAGATCATTCTTCTGCTTAGAGAATACTACTACTACTACTACTAATAATAAATCTTGTAGCACGACAAAGTTAATAAATGTAAGAATTTAACAGTTGTTTAACAGAAACTGTTAAAATGTACTTGTTATTTTTCAGGCATATAATAATTTGAATTCAGTAACAAACTGTTACTGACAAAACAGTTTTTATTGCCAAATTTGAGTGGCCACACTGGACTCCTCAGAGAAGTCAGAAATTAATCAAACATAACACGTAATCATATTTTTTCTGTTCAGGAATGCAAGTAGTAATAATTGTATTTTGACATCTTAATTAAAAAAAATCATCTTCAGCTTTTTGCGAAATAGGAGATTTGGAAATTGTTTAGTAGTAACCGATTTCTCTAACATTTATTACAGTAGTTATATATATACTTTGCTCATTTCCTCTTCTCAGATTAGCCTGTTGTTGTATTTGTGGAACAGTGTTGCCAGCAGGGATGTTGCTGACTGCCCTCTGGTGGATAAACTAAGCAATGTCAACACTCATAACTTTGTTGAAGGGTGTTTTTCCTCATCTCTACTTTACTTTTTATCAATTTCTTTTATTTATCAGGTTTTATAAATTCCGATATAATATTGGCTTGTTAACAAAAAAACAAACAAACACCCCCCCCCCCCCCCCCCCACCCCCCCCCCCCCCCCCCCCCCCCCCCCCCCCCCCCCCCCCCCCCCCCCCCCCCCCCCCCCCCCCCCCCCCCCCCCCCCCCCCCCCCCCCCCCCCCCCCCCCCCCCCCCCCCCCCCAAAAAAAACAAAAAAAACAACAACAACCACAATAATCACATCTCTAATTCTCAACACTTGATACATTATCTTTGTACTATTTTCAGTGAAATATGGACTTAAAATAATAAAATAGTCACTTGATTCTGTTTTTTGTTTACATTTTACACAATGCAATGCCTTGACTTTTTTTTGTTAAAAATAGGGTTGAATGTGTAACTTAAAAAAAGGCAAGATATGTGTGTTGAAAGCCCCACTTTTGTTTGCTTGGAGATAAGCTGCCTGTCAGTGAAAGTGATTGTAGTTTCTTTTTGAAGCCCTAAGGGCCTCAAGAAGTCGGTCACACAGATATGAATCATCTAGGAAAATGCATCACATTAGTGACTTGTAATGTATTCAGATTAATTTGAATAATATTCCTGCCTCTTTTACAACAGAAAAACACTGCTGCATGCCAGCTAATACCAATTACTACAATGCCAATTTGGTAGATGTACAAAAATGATCCTAATGGATGTGCAAATGCAATCTTTTGGTCATTAATTGTGTGTTGCTTTATCAATTTAAGGTGGCAATCTGTAGAAAGTGTTTCTGATCTTAAATCACTTATGACCCCTCCCGACATTGCTGCTCTGAGCTTTCACACGCCTCGCTCCTATTGCTACAATGCCAGTTCTCTGTAACACTATTAATATTTTATGCGATCACGAGCTTCCATAAGCAAATTTCAGTCCCTAGCAAGTTGAGCCAAAGCATGATTAATTTAGTATTTATACCCCGACAACCCTTTAAACAACACAAGGCCCCCGGCCACAAAGCAAGGCACAGTTTGAAACAAAACTAGCAGCCTCTAAATCATAATCAGCACAGTCATTCAGGATTATTTGAGTTTGGGGACTCATTTTTTTCTGTAACAGCAGCTGCAGTTCTGGTGTGGAATCAGTGGGTTTGTGGATGGAAGCCACAGACAAGACAAAACTTTTGTTTTTGTTAGATATGGCTTTCCATCAGTGCCAGTTTTTTTCAGAAATATTGCTGTATTAGACTTAACAAAGCCCTGTGACGTCATCTGTTGACAGCAGATTACAGGTATCACTCTCTCAGAAAACACAGAATCAAGACACAGCTGCCCCGAAACCGCAGATCAGAAAGAGCTGATCCTTTAGTCACTGTGCTGAGATTGCAGCGCTGCAGCTAATCTGTTTACATATGAAAACAAGGCAACACCTGGAGCTGAACTTTTGCCTTTTGGTTTCACTGAAACAGAACTGCTTTGTTTCTTTGTTTCTGTAAATTTAGACCTATGTATGTGTTTTTTCTTCCATACACTCTTTACCTTACATCATACCGACAAGCCTATTTAAGATCTGGTCATTAAGATCTCAACTCAATGATATAGGATAAACAAGGGTGATAATTACCTGTTATTCTTCAATTTCACAATATTTGTTATTGACAAATACACATTACCATCCACATATCAATAACTAATTAATAACATACAAATTAAATGTAATTAAATGATAACTGATAAAATGTGATTTTTAAAAAAATATTGTTTGCATGTATGTATGTATTTCACATTTTAACTTGGCATAGAGAGATGTGAGTTTAACTAAAAGTCCTACTTAGGACCCTGAAACTGACCTCACCTGAAACTGTTGCAAGTCGCAGAAGTAAATCTATGTTTTCATGTTACAGGGCTAATTATATACACATTTACGTTTATATTTAATGATTTGATATTTATACATTTACACATATTATTTTAAATCAGTAATAATAAATTGTGTTGAATCTACCTAGTTTATTTTTCCATATTTACCTAATTGTAGGACTTCCTGGCTTCTCATTGGTTAGTGAAGTTACATGGGGAGTCTAAACAAGGTTGTGTTGTTAAGTGTAGCAAGAGGAAAGGTCTTCATCTTGCTGTTTTCTAATAACTTAGAGAGATTTAGTACCATATAATGAACCCTCATGTTACACTGTCATCAATTTATTTAAACCTGTGCTTCTCCTACTGGGAAATTTCTTAATTCCTTCAATAGAAAAGGCCTCTCAGTCACAATGTAATCTGATCATACTCATATTTCAAAACCTGTATGTAATGCATGCTTTGAGGCCAAATCTAAGACACAAGGATAAGTACATAAGAAGTTGCATGACTAACAGCTAAAGTGAAAGCTAGTCATGTGCCTGGACACTACAAGTTGCTCTTTGATGCCTTACCTGCAGTCTTCTCATCCCTGCAAGGATAACTGTGTGTTTCAGTACGTCATTCAGAATCTAATAAGACTACACATTAACATGATCACTGCACAGTTCAGCTTCATTAAAGATAATCTCTGCGCAGACTCCTTTGGACAGGGCAGGCCACGCCCCCTGTATTCTCTTCTGCTATTGATCAGTACAGTGATTTGCAGCATGTAATCCAATGCTCTGTGACAGGCTGTAACTGAGGTTAAAGATGGCAATTTAATTATGTGTCAGAGGTCATATTAAAGGCTGACCCCTTGACCCATTACCAAGAATGATAGTGATAACCTTTTGTTATTGTTTAAACTAAGCAACATAACAGGCGAGTAGGAGGACGCAGTAAAGTGATGCAATAAATTGGATTTTCAGAGGAAATGAGAATTCAAATGTTATATTATCAGCTTTTGTTGTCTGACTTTTTTTTTTTACTAGCACTCTACAGTGGATGCATTGGAATAATACAGTTTTACAAGCTTGTTGCATTATTTATAAAAAAAAGTATGTGTGAATATCTTGCATTTGCTTGGTAATTTGGAAATCTGTTCTACATCTGTTTCTTTGTGTTTGTCATTTAGGAATCCATAAAAAGTATTATCTGAAAGAAATAAACATCACACAAAATGTTGAAATGAAAGACATCGCTCAATAATTGTAATCACAGCTTTAATTAAATGTACATTTATTGGTTACCATCACAGTTTTAAGCCACACAATACAACTGTGTGAACATAACTGTCTGGCTCTGATGTCACAATCAGGACTGGATAGCTTAATTTAGCAGTGAGACTAGCGAGAAAAAAAAAAGAAAAACTCAACCCAAAACAGAAACAGTCGGGCACATAACATCTGCTACACTTTAGTGCCTAAGTGCATTACACACTCTGATAACCATCTGTGTGTGCTCCTCCTATCAGGCAGGCTTCAGGTCATCCCTCACAGCAGATGAAGAAACAGCTTCTTTGCAAAAAACTGTAACACTGCTGAACTCAGATATTTCCACAGTGAATGAGAGGCCTGTGTGTACCTGTCACTGGAGTGTGGACAATATTTACTCATATGCTGCTCTAAGCTGCTGGTTATATGCAGTGTCATCAGTTCATGGCTGTCCACCAGAACATGAGGGCACTTTTGCTGCTGATACCTTTGACACCCAACCATTATCAGTATTTGTACTTTTACACAAAAAAATATTCATTCATCCCCAACATTCATTAATATTATAAAATCGAAATACTCTGTTTGAGGATGCAGTGTCATTGTGTTTGCTCATTGGTAATGCATTTCAGCAGCTTACTGTTGAGGTGTTCACAGAATTGTTGGATTTTGTTGGCTTTAGGTAGAGCCGGACTGAGCTGTGACTGTGATTTTAAGTCTTAACGAGAAGCTAAGTGTTTTGGTAAAAAAAACTGAAATGAAATGGAAATGTTACAGTAAGTTACTGAGAGCCTCACAGGTTAGGTCTGCTTTTATCTGAGGGTAACCAACACTAGAGTTACACGAGTGGTAGATTAGATTTAACTGCTAGATTAAATGAAACATCACTCTATGAAGTAAGGCTTCACTGAAATAATATCCATTCAGAGACCAACAAAGACCGTGTCTTTGTATTTTGCAGCCGGGATGGTTTTAAATATCTCAATTAATGTCTCCTGTAAATTCCGTGTACTTTTTTTTTTGATAAAACAAATGAGTCTCTGACTTGTTTATGATGCTGTGAATGAGTACAAAGTTTTTATGTTGTGTCATTGGGCCCTTGGGTGCGAGCACTGTCTATAGCCAGCCACATATGCAAATGATTGGGCAATTGTAGATATACAAATATGTACCCATGGTCCGCGCGGCCTAATGGCCTCCCTCCCTCTGGCTGGCTCAATGGCTCATTTAGATATCTGCTTGGTTTATTATGTGAATAAGTCACGCCTGGCTTGTTACGACCCTCCAGGTTCCTGTTTCTGCTGTGTAGCTGAGATGTGTGGCGCTCAATTAGGCTGCCTGGCTGGCAGAGTTAACCCTTTGCGCCAGATAAGCTGTGTTTTTCCTCAGCCATATGGGGTTGGTACATTTTTTGGAGGGGGTGGGTTCCAGGCTGGGATCAAAAGATCAATCCTAATACACTGCTACCAAGCTGACCTCTCAGATGTAATAAAGGCGCCATCTTTCACCCTTGGGGCCTATTCAGTGCCTCCCACCCCATGAACAAACCTGGTATCTTTAAATTAGCTGACTGGCTTGCCCTGCAGGTAATTGCATTAGTTTATCAATGTTCAACACAATTTATTACTTTACTCTAGCACCACTAGGATCCTGGTGTTAATGTCCTCTGTGAGGAGACGGGAAAGAAGGCCTTTGTGTTCGAGAGTACGCGTGAATGTGCGGGTGTCTTTGCAAATAAAGAAAAGTAAACACAATGACACCAAAGAATTCAAATTACTGCTTTATTGCCGGTCATACGTTTTATCTGCGCTGGTATGCTCTTAACAGCGAGCAAGGTCTTAAATGTGCATATTTGGACCATATTATTACCTTACATTTCACTTTGCACGAGTGCACATTCATATTGCATTACCCATGTTATTTATTGGTGACCTTGCTGTTGCCTTTGAGGTGTTGGATCGGTGCCTCCTTCTCCTTTGGTATCCACCCCAACTCTTCTCCACCCTGTCAGTGATCGTTACAGCTCCGGCACTTAAACCTCATACGACAGCAGTCTTATTTGCCTTAATAGGTGCTTCAATCAGATTGTCTTTCATTACACTAAACACAATATTACTGTCTCTACTTTTCAATAGAGTTCTCTGGCCAGAGGCAGCTGTGTGCCTCCCTCACATCTGTATGCATTATGGATCTGTCTGAGGTAATAAACAGACCCTGCTCTTATTCCTGCTTCCTGGTATCATTATTCCTTGCCCCTCAGATGGATTATAGCCCACTGTGCAACATGTAGATGAGTGGCGCTCCTCTGATTGCCTTATGGCCATCAGGCTTTGCATATTTACTGCCCATGAATCACGGTTTGCAGGAAACGCGCAGCACCATATTCCGATCCTCCTCCCTCCTCTACTTTTTATGCTCCGCTTTGTTTTACTCTTTCTCTGTCATTCGCTCTCTCATTTTCAGTTCTTTTTCTTCGTCCGTCTTTCTCTCACTGCTTCCCTCCTTTCGAGTTCTTCTTTCATTGTCTGTCTGTTCCCTTGATCCTGCTCCTTGCATTCCCAGCTGCTTAATTAAAACATGTATTATTAATACGGCTATATCTTTGTCCATCTTTCTTCCCCGTTCATACGACTGCTACATTAAGTGTAAATTGTTTCGCTGTAATTCCCCTTTAATGTCCCTGTTACAATCAGTGTTTCTGGTGTGCAGAGGCAAGGGAGGGCAGAAGAAAAAAAAGAGGGAGAGAGTATGTGACTGGGATCACAGGCTTCTACTGTAACTTAATGTTTGATGTGTGGCTTGCATACTGCAGGCCCTGTAATTAGGTCTGTTTTGCAAGTCAAATGTATATGCTGCCAAAATGCAAAATAAGAGTTAAGAAAAGAAAGTTGCAAGATGTAGCAGGGTATGGTGTGTGTGGGTTGTTCCTACTCAGCCACAGACCCACCTTTAATTTGTTAACACTCATCCTACTGACATAGTTAACATACGTGGACGACCGATGGAGGTATCCAAGAACAATTTACTGTATGAAATTAAATATAACACCAAAATAATAATAGCAAACCTTATTTCTTCTTAAAGTCTTATTACTTATGTAATTAATGTAATCTAAAGAAGAAAAAAGAGTAGCTTTTTTATTATCTGCCAGTATTTTTGCACAGTTTATGTAATATTACTTTCAGATTTACAAATACAAACTACATTGTTATTTATCAGCTTATTTAGCTTTTGTCTATTGAAGTATCACAATTTTTAAAAATAATTTCAATTAAACACTATTTGTCTTGGATTCGTGGATTATATCAGTCAAATATAAAATAACTGAAATAAATATGCAACCCGCCAGCTTGGGGATATAATCTCTCCAGCGTGTACTTGGGACCTCCATTGCATGCCCAAAACACCTTTCGATGAGGAGAAGTAGTGGCTCTACTCTGAGTGACTCCTAAATGGCCAAATGCCTCTATTTCCAACACCCTTGAGAGAAAAATCATTTCTGCTGCTTGCATCCTTGATCTTTCTTTTAAGTTGATACCCAGAACCTGTGACCACAGGGGCGGGCAAGAACACAGATCAACTGTTAAATCACCAGATTCACATTCGTGCTCAGCTCTCTCTTCACCACAACCAACCAGCGCAGTGTCATCATCAGTAGGTGTAATACTTATTTAAACTACTCTTACTTAAACTACTCCATTTGGGGCAGCAATTCAAACCCTGAATCAGTGCTCCACTCGTTGCCAACAGAGAACCACAGCTTCAGACTTGGAGATGCTAATTCTCATCCCATATACTTCACACTTGGCTGGAAAATGCCCCAGTGTAAAACCAACAAAACCACATCATCTGAGAAAAACAGAGATCATATCCTAAAACCACCCTCCACCCTTTGGCTACACCTAGAAATTATTATCCTAAAAGTTATAAAAAGAATCAGAGACAAATGGCAGCCCTGGCAGAGATCACCAACCATGGTTGTACAGGGAATGGAAAAAACTAAACACAGCTAAAGGTAAACACACCATACATGCAGTTATAACACACAGTTTGCCTCATGCCATGCTCAGGGCATGCTGGCGTACGACAGGAGGAGCAAACAGTTGCTTCCTCCCTGTCTGTGTTCCAACAGGAAAGTAACACCTTTGTCGAGTGGATGTTCCAGCTGGACCGTCACATCAGCAGGTGAGTTTTCCATCACTCCCAGGAGGGTCATTGTTGCTCAGATTGGGGCTTGCAAGGTAGCAGCAGCAGCTCTTCTTGTCATGTGTGGCATGACCAGGGCATCTATCTGTCTCTGGAAGATCTGATGACATCTCCAATGTTCTGATAGTTTGGAAAACCTGTGAGTTTTTACATCCTTGATCTTTTTTTTCAGTTGACACCAAGAACGTGTGACCACAGGCAAGAATGCAGATAAGCCCATTCACTTCGACTGTTGAACTTAATAACAACTTTTAGCACCCACAGGTTTAAAGTTTTGCAGTAAATATATCTGCTTTCTTTAGAACGAATCCTCATAACATCTCCAGGTCCAAATTTGAATCTGTAATTTGTTACTCTGTGACATAATGTTTACATTGTGTAATGTTTACATGTTTAGCATACTTACAAAGAAAATAAATTAAGAGGGATCACATCACATCAGCATGATAGTGTTGTCATTGTCAGCAAGTACAGCCTGAGCCTATTCACATTTCCATTACAACTAACTGACATTAGTTGCACCAGCAACCACTGTTGTTTTCACCTACTGTACAACAGATGTTGCATAGTTCTGGAGGGAATCGCCACAGTGGTGGATCTGCAAGTTTGATCTATACCAAATTCCCTTCCTGATGCAATGCTCCAATTTTTCTGGTCTTGGGACCAGCAATGGGAGTATACTATTGGGTTTGCGTCTTGTCCTGGTATTGAACCAGGGATCTTTTGTGTTTAAGGGGAATGTGTTCATCACTACACAGGAGCATGGTTAAATCAAGACAATGGGGATAGGCTGGAGTCTTATTTAAACATACATCACTTTCTGTCAGCCTTTGACGACTCTGATATATTGGATTACTGACCACAATCTTAAAGACTTTATGTTGAAACCAGAGTAAACCAAAATGCTAGAATGGCTGAAGTTCAAGTAGGTGTAGGTGGAAATAGGTGTTTGAAGGTTCATCAAACAGAGTTTGGTGCATGAAGAAATAAGCAATATATATTATTAGTTCATGCACTTTCTGTCCTCTGTCAAAGGCACTTTCCTATATTTTCATCTACCCATTATGTCTAATAAGGTTGTGTTGATGCTTTACCATTTATCTGTCACGGAGTGCTTAGTCTACCATTATTGATTGGAACAGGCCAATTGACTGGGAGAGCGCTGTAAACCAGGCAATTTAAAACCTACATCCTTCATTGTCACATGATGGGCGCAGAATGAGATCCTAAGAGGCAGAATGAGTGCAGTGGCAATAAATAAAGTGAAGAAAATATAATCTGGCAGGGTGACATCGACTGTCAATAAGAGCGCCATCTCTAAAGCCATCAGCGTGATTATCAGGGCAGGGATGATGAGCTGTGGTGTGAGGTACTGCAAAAGCATGGGCCTTGTATCAGGGCCTCTGGTGAGACAGATGTTGTGCGTGAGTAATGGCACAACTATCATGTCACATGGAGGCTCGCCTGCTCCATATAGCGAGTGCGTAACAGGGAAAGAGTGTGAGGGCCTGATAATATCGTAAAACAGTGTTTAAATATTTTAATTTCATTTGTCAGAGGGGCCCCTCCCTTGTACTCCATTACCCTGACAACCATCCTTCATCAGCTGAATGAGTGCATTATTCATTAGCACTAATTATTTTCACATAATGTCTGCCCCGATATATTTAACCTCCACATTACACCCAGGATAATGGCCTTGTAAAATTGAATTGTGAGAAAGAAGTGGAGTTGGGAAGCTCATTTAAAGAACATCAGAGGGAGGAGAAAAAAGAGTGAAGGATGTGCAGGAGGGGCTTTTTGAAGCAGCTGGAGTGGGGTGGGGTGTGGGGGGTTGACAGGAAGAGTGTTAAGCACTTTGGGACATGGAGCCCCAGAAGTGATGGGACATTTGTTCTTGTCTCATTTGCATGCTAAGAGAAGAGCCCGGTGGTTCACTGTTGGGTTGACGAGATACCCAGATGCCCTGTGGGTTGAAGGTGCCCTCCAGCAAGAGAGTTAAGATTAGCTCTCCCTGACCTGACACAAGACCTCAACCATTAATATAAAAACATGTGACCCAGGACAGTCGGAGCAGAGTCTTGCTTTCTTTCGCCTCGATCGCCATCTCTCCCGTCTTAGTCTTTGACTCCAGTCTTTTCCCGTCTTCATCTCCACTTGCACCTCACTTTTCTTTTCTTCATGCATTTTTTCTTCTTCTGCCTTTTTTCAAATCTTCATTCAGTTACTTACCTACATTGACTGACAGTCAGTTCTTTTCAGATATTTTCCCACTGAGAAGTATCAGGATTCCAACTTTGAAACTGATGACCAAAGAAAGTTGTAGTCAGGTATTCATTTACAATTTGTATATTTGTCAATTTGTAAAATATAAACTCAAATAAGGCATGCTGCTCTGCTTGCTTGAGCTGTGATCCCCCCTACCTCACCATATACACAAAGAAAAGAAAAAAGAAACACAACATGGCTTTCATGCATCAGATTAAAAAAAGAAGAAGAAAAAACTAGAAAAGAAAATTCTGTACTATGAAATATTTTAGCTGCAAACTTTGATGAATCAGTTAGGCCCAGAGATGTAAACCACTTTAAGCCAACACTCTCTGTTTTGTATCAAAATGCAATATTTAATTTATAGTTTAAAACACACAGCAATGTTGCTGTAAGCAACTTCTCCTTGTTCACCCTACAAGGAGAGTGGGATGTAAAAATAACCAAACCAAAACAAACAAAAATTACATAAAAAATCTTAAGAGATGGCCTTGTGAAAAACTTTTGTTTCTGCAGACACATGAGAATGATCACAAACAGTCTAAATATCAAACAAATGCATGCAATTCAAAAACTAGAACAACAATTTCTTTTTTGAAATTACACAAAGTATTGTGGGATTAATTTTCTCTCTATCTCAAACTCATCCTCTATCCTGACAAATGTTGTGTTATGTTTTCAAAAGTGGTTGTTCCCTCCCCCTTTATACTGTGACCTGCTCCCATTAAAAGTGCTCTGCTTGATTATGGATCAGATTATGAGTTTTCCTTTATGTTAGTGTCATCAAGTTTAAATTGGACTGAGCTGCTGTTTCACTAATTATTTTTCCTGTTTTCCTTCTGCAGTTTAACTTTGTTGCTTGGAAATCAGCTGCCAATCATAAATATATGACTGTTTCCTGAGCAGGCACAGGGTGGGAGAATGGGGTAGGAGATGCTACAGTCACTGACATTGATCAAAATACGAATGCACAGTGTATGTTTCCATATTTATGGTGAATGGAAGAGGAAAAAAGTTTCACCTTTAGTCTTTTTGCAATTAATGCAAATATTGTTTGATTACTTGAGTTTTTATCCCCACTTCCTAACCTGGGCAGGTGATAGAAAATGCATAACTACAAGGACTGATAGGTGGAGGTCAGTTATTAGAAGTTTGCCTGGAGCTTATTTTGTTTAACTTTTGTTAAAGCTCCTCCAGCCTATGCTAACATCCTATTTAAAACTTTGCAGCACCTAACACTACCTGCCTCTGGTCCATTATATGAATTCAGTATATTCCATAACATCTCAGTGACATACTTCACATCACAACACAGCAAAGTCAATTTTGTGACAAAGCAAAACACATTTTCCTTTTGTTTTTTTCCCTGACTAATGTTGCAAACAGTGACCACTCTCCTCCCCAGGCTATGAGACTGTGAATGCGAGGGTACTGCTTTATATGCTTGATGATGGGTAATTGTAGTTCATTTCAACTGGGGGGAAAAATATATTATTCTCAAGCCTTTCTGTGTACTACCCAGAAGGCAGTGCTCTCTTTGTGTAAAGGATCTATCTCTCTGACATTTAGATTTGCCTTTTAAAGATGACATTTTTCAAAACTGGCATTTCTTCATATGTTTTCTAGAGGCGACAAAATTATCCTTTTAGATCCCAGTCAGAGTGTTCACCTAAGTGAGTAGTTTATCCAACCTTAAATTGTTTGGTTTGTCCTTGGTGATGACGATATTTCATGTAATGTAATGCTGATATTGTGATAATTCTACTTGTCTGTGCATTAAAAGGATCCACACTTAAGAAAAAGAAATAAATAAAGACTTACAAAAAAACCCGTCATATGTAAGGTTACAAGAGTTACCGTTTCCTTGCTGTGTTCATGGTGGCTGAGGTTGGGAGGGTGCCAGAGCTCATCTGCAGAGGGATAAAAAAAGGATAAAGTGCACATTTATCACATTTGTTGTATAACTGTGATTTATATGCGGCACAAATATGGTATATGCCAACAGCTTGATAGGTTTGGATGGTAGCTGATAGTTTTGGGTGTGTGACTGAAGATTAATGGAGTACTACACAGCTATCCAGGAGACACGCTCATCTCTGAATGATTCCTTTGAATCACAGGAGCTTTCCAATTACTGCACTCTAGTGACTCGCAATGAACCTTTATCCATTCTGCAAATGAGCATGCTATCCCTAAATAATTTCCTCTACAAAGATGGTGCTATGCATTATGAAATATTCAGAACTCAATTTTCCGGTTCTATCAGTCTTTGGAAAGATCCATAATTACGCGATAATCCACAATGTAATTCATTTTGGGTACTTGGAGAAACGGAGTTTGCTCCATAGCAAAATCTTTAATATGTTGTTGAAATGGGATGACGCATGCTTTGTGGCTTTTTTAAAGAGGATTTTGTTTGATGATTCCATTTTACCCTTACTTATTTTTTTTTTTTAGACTACCGACATCTTCAAGGTCAGTGAGAAAGTCCAGACTAAGGAGATATTGTAGTGAGACAGCTGGTACATTGATGGGTATTGCTGTTCATAATTACATTACATAAAAGGAACACACAGACAAGATTGAGGACGGGTATTATCAAAAAGTGTAGAACTGCCTAGACACATAAACCTTCTTCACAAGTGGCTATAATATTGCAAGAATGGTAGCTTTATGTTAAAAACTAACAGCCTACCATTACATTAGAGTAATTTCAGAAATGGAACTGTTATAGAACAGCATTAGAAACTGAAAAGAGTAAGATGGTGTTGGATTATTGCTTGTTGGCCAGAGATCTGAGGTTAAAGATCACTTAATGTGCACTGTAACTCTATCCTCAGGTAAGGCATGCTTAAGAAATATTGGCATTCAAAAGGTGAACAGAGCAGACTATCATTTGGCCAGCGTGGTCATACATGTGAGTGCGCAGTGATCCACAAATAAGAACAAGCACATTATCTGTACAGTCATTTCCATTGGAATGTGTACCATAAAGAGCAAATGTGTGCTCTACATTCCTGTGCAGCTGCTGCCACATACTTGTAGAAGTTTATAATATATAATACAATTTAGACAGCACCATCTCACCGTAAGGTGTTCAATAAAGTGGGTAATAAAAACCTTTACCACTGGCTTTAAAACGAATAAAGTTAAATGGAGCCACTGACATTTTTAGTAATGCATTATTGTAAGTCAGCCCTGCAACTGCAAGAGGCAGGGTGTGTCAAAACAGCTGTCTGTCACTGCGACAGAAAGCTCGGCGAGACAACGTTAATGACGCGCTTGTTAAAATGTGATAACAGTGCTGAGCTTAAAGGCCAAAGCTGTCACAGCAGGAGAAGAGAAAAGTGTAGCATAGTGGAGAGAAGTGTGGGAGGCTGCTGGAGTTCAAAGAACTCAATGCCAGCTGTACAGGTGAGTCAGGCGAGTCTCTCTTTCTCACTCCTTACTAAAAAAAAAAAGTTAATTTAAAGGTTTTCATGATTTACTGTAATATCACACATAATCATTTTTCAGTACAAAATATATAAGTGATATATTATAATGGCTCTTCTTTTTGGCAATGACTAATCAAAAACTGACCCTTAATGTCAGAGTGAAAAAACATCTCCCCAAGGTGAAATACAAGTACAAGTATAAAATGTAAAATTCATATTTAGTCCCTTCAATATGTCAGTGGACAGAAGCTAAATCACTGCTGTTTCAGTCACTTGGGTACAGCATTAAGTTCTCATTCAGTGGTCAAAGGATTTCACTTGACTGTGCTACACCTGTGTAAGACAAAAGAACACTCCACATTGCCTGGAGTACGGCTAAAGGTTAAGCGGCAGATTGATTTTGTCAAATGTAGCTGTAAATCTTCTAGGTGAGGCTTTAAAACTGAATAAGTCTGCAAAACGACTTTTGAAAGACTGTGTGACCTCAGTGAGGAGCTAAGACAGTCAGCGTACCTGTGACAGTGTTTTTTATTTACAATTATTTGTGCCCCTCGTCCCAACAGCTTCCTGTCTCCACCTGTTCTTTTTTCCTCCAGGTCTTGGCGTCACTAAAATAGGGAGAGCGTAATTAATGAATTGCTTTCAGCTGTCCTGCCAGCCTCCACTGGCCCTCCACCCCACTGCACCACCCCTTCCCTGCAGTGGAGCCGCAGATTACATCTCGCCACACACCTCCACCTCTACTGATGCTGGGGACCCATCCGGCTAAGCCTACTCACCTACACCCCCCCACCAGTGGGAGAGAAAATTGGCCAGAGCAATCTGTGCCCCTGGCCTATGGATTACCTTCAACTTAAAGGGCTGCAAAGCCAGATATCACAGGTTGATACGGGTGTTGGCATCCATACATAAAGCGGTGGAGCCTCTACAGCGGGGTGTGATCTGAGCAGGCGGTTAATGACCGTCCCAGGAGGTAATAGCGAAAATAGTTGATGTCGGCATCAAGTAGGCAGCAGCATATGCAGCCTACTTTGGCTTTGAGGAGGTTGAGGTGAAATATCTCTGTGGCTCCTCCCCTGTCCGACCGCACCACCTCATAGTGGACGTCAACCACTCAGCAACAGTAATTTTGAGCTGAAAGAAGGGAGCAGTTGCCTAAGTCTAGTCCCTCTGTTGTACAAGAGCTCCTGACGTTGCTGGGCTGCAACCTTTACTCTGTGTGTTTTTTTCCCTTAAACGTTATCTGCAGCAGCACTACTGGATGCCGCTGAATGTCCCCATGCACACAACTGACCACCCACTCTGACTCCAACAATGCATATTGTTGGCATCATTCTGGTACGCTGTATTTCCCTCCTGGTCAGGAAGAGGGTGTTGGAGTCCTGGCAATGAAGAACACCTGGCCAACATCCATCAAAGGACACTCCCATCACAATCCTGCCATGGTACTGATGCAGCCCTCCATGGGTCGGGAACAGCGCCTACCGCTGCCGGGACCTGTGGAGACAGATCGGGGAGAAAGATGTTAGTCGGCTACTCCACTGGGGTGGAGGTGGGGAGCCTGTTACTTGGAGCTGGGACTGGCCTCGTCCCGCTGACCCTCAGCCTTCTTTGACCTCTGACTGTAGAAACAGTGTTGGAAAGTTGAATTCAAATGAAATATATTTGTATACACACTAAATGGCAAACCTGTAACCTGCATTGTTTCCATATGTTTGCTTTTTAAGTTAGATATTACATTACTAATGTTTCCCACATTGTCTTTGAAGTTTTGCTGGATCTTGTCACCCCATGATGTGAGTGAGACTATGCAGGTTGTGGAGGATTTGGTCCCTCAGGTGCTCCATGGGATGGTGTAAACCTTTGTTCTGTTGGCAGCTCATGGCTGTTTGGCTGAAGAGGGAAACTGTGGCTGTTTACATGCACAGGGTTAATTTTACTGACCAGACGGTATTTCCCTCCCCCACATAAACCCAGGTGCAGATGCCAGTAAGACTTGAGAGAGAACAAACTGATATCATGCAAAGTTCAGGAAGACAGGGAAGAGGGATGAGGAATAGCCTGCTCAGGTGAGGACCAGAAGCCAACCTAGAGGGATGCAAGGCTGGTTCAGCTGATGGCCTTGAGCCTGAAGGCAGACTGAGGCAGGCTGATCAGAGATGGGCTGATCTATTAGTACCTCATTTCCACCAATGTAGTGTCTAATGTACAGGTAGTTCCATATATTTCCAAAGAAAACTAAAAAGCCGATGTGTCTCACTGACATCATTGGCCACAGGAGGTGCTACAATAAAAAAGTCACCAACGATTGGAAGATGTAACCAATGGATTCGGTCTACTGCAATTTGTCTTTGCATGTAAATGATCCAGTTGGTTCTCAAATATAGTAAAATTGAGCCAGATCTCAAAAGGCACCAAGTCAGAACCAGCTCAACACTGGCATCACCACCATATTGGTGAAAAACTACTAGGTATTAAAGTGGGAGGTATTAGACAGGGAAGAAGTACTGGAAACACAGCTCAGATGGGACCTGCATCAGGATCAGGGGAGTCAGCGAAGCAATAATGAGAATGACTAGGAATTGAGACTAGGAGGCAGTCGCACTGACTGATAACAGAGACCTAGCAGAGAGGTTTCAGCAGAACCTAAGCACAAGTATAGGTCATCACTTAAATGAACCTCATAAGGCTCTGCCTTAAAAACAGCAGCCTCAAGTCCGGCGTTAAGAAGAAAAATACCAACAGCACAGAGAGAGAGACGTGCCAGGTGCAGGAAAAGTCGGGCTGACCCAGGATAGGGACAGAGGTTGCAGAAACTGATGTGACTGGTGTAGTGGTGTGGTGTGCTTTAGAAATATAGCAGTCGTGCAGTTAGAGACAAGATTAAAGGGAAGATCATCCAAATTTAATCAGGTGAGGCTTTTTATGGGCAATTTCACTAAACTTTTCTTATTTTCTTTTTACACTTGTTAAAGGTGTTTAAATGAAATAGGGATGTAGGGGTAGCAAATACTTTGAAAACAAGTCGTTTGCATGTTACACTTATTTTGAGATCATGGGCCTATTCTCCTGCTTTGTGCCAGGAATGCCACATTCAATTTCCTTTCATTTATCATCTATAGATTAAATTCAACCAGTGTTTAGTGTGCAGTATACCTGCGTCTGTCCTTAACAACATTAGTCATTTCCCTTTCGAAAAAAGCCATTTTTGTCAGTGTAATCAAGAGTCGATGTCCCTTTTATTCTCAACACCGTTTGGTGATGAATTCCCTGCAAAGTATTTCCGAATACTTAGCCCAAGGAGGTGTAATTTAAATAATATCAGTCAATGTGCTGCTGCCAGAATAAGAATTATGTCCACACCAATATCTCATGTGACACAGCAGAGGAAAGACTTTCCCCCTGAATAACAAAAGTGCAATAATTCACTCAACATTATTATCAACCTAATTATAATAGGAAAGCTAGCTGAATCCCCTTTCCTGTTTGAATTTCGGAGCAAATAGGCAAAATGATCAGTTATTTTAATTTTGCTCAAAGGGGGTGACGATTAGTCACATCGAGACAACAAAGCTATCGTGTTGCTTTTTTAATGACCACTGAAAGTTCGTAAAATTGAGGCCACAAACTAAAAACACACAGTTTGACAATATTTTCTCCCTGGTTTAATTTAAAGGTCACATGGACCATATAAATATTAAACATTCATATCAAATTTACCATGGTACGCAAACTCACCACACACTAAGAGTCATCACATTTCGCAGGCATATTATCATAATTATATCACTATAACAAATTTAATGAGAGCAATCAGCTCTGAACAATTTTGCCTCCAAGGAAGCAGAGGTCCCAGTCAGTCACAGAGCTACTCCTTGGTCATTCTCTATTAATTTGCACAGTGTGTTCTCTGGGTGTCAGGGTCCTGGCAAAGTCGCTCCCCAGTGACTCCTACCTCCAAGTCAGCTGCACAAAGGGGGCCCTAATTAGACTCTCATGTGTATTTAATGGACCTGCTGCCTTTAGTTCTGTGAGACAGAAAGTGCCTGATGCTACAACCTCTGTATGAAGAACCCTTCACACACTTTGGAGAGGGACATGTCAAGTAATATCTGTGTGTGTGTGTAAGAGAGAGACAAGGAGTGTGTGCTGAACAGGACCCAAACCTGAAGCCAAACTTTTAGAGTCCAGTGAGTCTAAAAGTATTATACATGCATCATGCATACCTTCCTGACCTTACGTTGATATTACTTTAAAAAGAAGATTTTTTTTTAAACCAAATAATTTTTTTCTTTTCCCTCGACCTTACAGAACCTCAGTATTTAGATCATTTTTAAAAAGTTGTAACACATCCATTTCCACTTAAAATTGCTTTCATATTTAAATTTCATTTCAATGGCAAATAGTTTATACTTCTATGTCAGACTATGTCTTTCAGGATCTTTCATTTACAGTGTGCAAATCACAAAACCCTGTCATTTTTTCATAAACACCTCTGCAGGAAAAGGAGTTTGAGTGAGGCATGTGGATCATCCAGACTAATAGGGGCACTGTGAAACACAATTCTGAAATTGAAATTCTGTTCATCCAGAGGTATATATCTCAAAAGTTGACAAATAAAACAGACAAAACTGGTACAATCCATTTTTGGCTAAGAATGATTTTTTTCTGTACTTAAAGGGAGCTGAAATGCATTGAAAACAATCAACAATCATCACATTTTCAGCCTTGTGGATGGGAGTGGGACTGCTTAACTCTAACCCATTTGAATTTCCTCTCTTTCAGCGTGGCCTGTTCTAATGAGGACCGACATCTGGACCAATCTCACAATACGGGGGCTTTGACGAATGTGACCCCTGTGGTCAGTCCTTGCCCCTAAACCCACCAGGACACATAAAGCCGTAGCACAGCCCCTGTTAAAGGGCTGCACTGGAACATAAATCGGCCCTGGCGTTTTTTAACTGTCCAATTTGCATGGCCCCTACACAAAGAGGCTAACGATGTTTTACAAGACAAACATGCATAAGCGCAACTGCAGCAACACAAACATGCATGCAGGTAGATGACCTGGTTGAGCTTATTAAATATCGTAGAGCTCCGCGTAATGTGGAGGATGCACAGAATGCCTGTTGTGCGCACAGGAAAAACATTTGAGCTTGTTTGATACGATTGCTTTGACGTGGCTTTAGCCTGAAATTGCAAGCAGAGCTCATGGAAAGCTGCATTGTCCGACAGAGCAATGCGAGTCTTTGAGATAGAAGAAAAAATGATTTAAAAGTTAGTGAGAAAGAAACCACAAAGCCAGAGAAAACAGAAAAAGAGCGAGACTGCCGATGGGAAAAGGCAAGATGAAGAGGGTGGTGAGATGGGAGTATGGGTAGTTTTATCTGGTGGGCAGGGAGACTGTGGCGGCAGGATCTATCTCTGTTAGAGAGAACATGGGCCTGTTATTAAAGCCATTTATCACTGGCTGAATATTCTCCCTTTAATAGGCTCTGTCGTTAATTACCCAACTTTGTCAAGATGGGGAGTCAAGGGCTCTCTGTTTTCTCGGTCTGTACACAGACAGGCTCACACGGACACACACACACACACAGAAACGCATGCTTGAACACATCAGATGATTCGATACATTTTCACAAATCTGGAGGCAGGACAAAGCATTTATATGACCACAGATTAGAAAAAATGTTTTCATTTTGTCTACAGCAACACAACATGAAACGAAATAGCCCAGAAAGAAATACTATCTTTCTGATGCTTGTCCATAGCTCTGTTGACATTTGGCAAATAGGGAGGTTTTTATTACCAGCAGCGACAATGTATCTGCATTGTTTTTGCCACGAGACTCTGCCTTTGCGTCTCTTAATGGCTTAGCAGGATCTGGGAGGCACCTACAGTCGCTGGAACTAACACAAAGGCAGTTTTGAGCAGAATGCTTAGGCTCTTGTTAATTTCTCTTTGTCTGTGGACAGATGATGCTAACATGATCAGCACAGCTATGCGAGACATTCACTGAACTTTACATGTGAGTCCCAACATCCTTCTTCAATCTGTTTGCCAAAGTTAGTAGTGTTATTTTACTGGACTGCCTTCAATGCTCCTGCATATCATGTGCACAGCTGTTTTTTTTGTTTGTTTGTTTTGTTTTTTGTTTTTTTTGGGGGGGGGGAGGGGGCTTAAAAAAGCACATTAAGAGCCAACAAGATTGTCCAATAGTGCTTTGTAAATGCAAAATTTCTTATGCACATATTTCTTCAATTGTTAATTTTTCAAGAAAAACTTACCATCACTTCATAAAACCTCAAACAGGATAAAAGAAGATCCAACAACAAACAACAGCAAATCACTGCTTACACATTAATGCATTAGTTAAACCTATCCATATATATATATATATATATATATATATATATATTTTTTTTACACACACACACACTTTATATACTGTAACACACATTTTTGTATCATGAGTACTTTTACTTGTTATGGAGTACATCTATATTTCAGCTTTTAGTATAATAAGATCTGCTTAATACAGTATATATTTTTTTAATAGTTGCTGAAAAAAATCAAAGAATTTGAAGACATTTTATTGAGAATTTTTTATTCAACTGATGGAAAAATCATTAAAAAAAACTAAGTTAAAATAATTTATTACACTGTGTTTGAAATAAAAAAAACAAGGATCTGCTCTACCTGTGTGTGTGCGTGTGTCTTATATTAACAGGTGGCACTAGAACCTCTAAACATTAATGTTCCAACAATAATAAAACGTTTATTTTCTCCTCTTAAGTTTCTATTTGGGCGGCTTCAAAAATGAGGTTTCATTAATGTTAAGCTAACAGTTTCAGGTGCTCCATTTACACTGGTGTGGGACCGCACCTCCTCCCCCTTTTCTGTATCCCTAATCACACTCTTTTGTGATCCTTTTATAATTAGCCAGTTTACTGGCAGGCAGAATGGAGTGGTGGATGTAAAGCATTTACAAGGGTCCTCGACAGGACACGCCAGCACCTTTTGTATAGCAATTAGTTTGTCTGTGAAAACGGATAAGACAAATAGGCTGGGACGGCATCTGGTATCCTCGTAGCTCTCAGTGCCTGACACAGAGAAAGAAATGGGAACACAGAGCCTGAAAAGGAGGGAAAAAAGAGGTTCAGAGCCAATCAGGAACAATAAGGATTGCACCTCAAGGATTTGCTATGAAGGCTGAAAAGTTTACAGTATGAGGAAACTGATCTGGAAATGAATAAAGCAGCTCTGACAAATATGATGATAAGAGACTCAGAGAGGGCTGTGTAATAGGGACCTACTTTTTGCGCGCTACTGATTAAGAACCGGCTAAGTGTCTGCAGAGATTCCCCTGTGCACAATGCAGCACAGGCAGAGTTTAGTATTCGTCCCAGTAGGGTTTCCTTTAGTACCCAGTCATTTACATTGTAGTTATCCAAAGACAGAAGGAATGAAAGACAGAGTGTCAAGTGCTCTATTGATCCCTTTGGCCTGATTAGCTCACCAGTGTACCGTCAAAGCAAACTAATCAGATACATTGATCATGGAATACTTTTTAATGCTTCCCCAGGCAATAATATGATTTTTCTCAAGTCAAATTACTAGTCAGTTATCTGTTGAGATGTGATACCAGGCATCTGGGGTTTTAACATTTCCTATGAGATGTCAGTTAGAGTCAGTGGCTCCATTTCAAACTCTTAACTGTTTGGCAACAATGTGGCACTGACAATAAAATGCCACTTCATTTCCCGAGGCGTCATAATTTCTGCAAACCTAGTTTTGTCAAGTACCGCTGTCAACAGTGATAATAGGTGTTACTCACTTGTTATATTCTTGCTTCAGCACAGACTCTCTGCTGCGTTCACTTTTGGCCAGAAGAGGTTGCTGTGTTCCCTGCATATAACATGAGGCCTGCACTGGTTCCAGGGTGGGGGGGTTTCTATGTGAGAAAGAGGAAATAACAATGAGGAGCTGATAATAAAAATACTACAACTGAAGAAAATGATCTGCGCTTTGTGCTCCTTGAAACAATGAAGCAGACATGCTGAAAATAAACCAGCAACAAAATATCGAAAGCAAACCCCAGTGTGTTGTAACATGTGAGATAATTGGCGGCAATGGACAACAAATCTCCCCCACCAAAAAGGAAAGTTTTTGTTAATCGCTGTTAGCCTGCAGCCCTCTAACATTGAGTCACCACTAATTGATTATAGATGCCATTTCCATCATTGACAGTAGGGGGCAGGATCCATACATTGATTGCACTTCCATTATGTACAGGCCAAGTAATTGTACTGTGAAGCCTATTAACACACAGAGCTCTGGAAAATATTTTTTTTGTTGAGTCATGCAAATTTATTTGCCTCAACCATTTATTTCACTAAAAAAAAGCAAAAAAAAGCAAAAAAAAAAAAAAAAGGTCAGACTCACAGCGCACAGCTTTTGAAAGAGATCAGAAGGGGGAAGAAAAAATAATTAATCTCATATCTTCAAAGTTAAATCTTCCTTATCCCATTTACACCAATATCTAAACAAGCCCCACGACAGAATCTGAACAGCTGTGAGAGATACGAGTCTCTCTCTGATACCTGTGTTCCCGTGATGCCGGTGATCAAACGCTGTGATAGCATAACATCCCCTCCTGTCTGTCACAGCCTCAGGCTAAACATCAGCAGAGCGCCTTGCAGCTTGCAAATGTTCTCATGACAAAGTTAAAATGTCTCGATTAATATCTGAGCGCTCGGCTGTTTTGTCACTTATCTGTGTCTCTGCTTTAGCTGCTTTTCCAGCTTTGTGCAGTGTTGCTGCATCAGCGGGGGAAAAGATTCAACCAGTGGGAAGACCTAATTCATAAGAACTGAAGAACCCGTCTTTGCTCCTTTGCACCTGTGACGACTTGCTTCATGGTACATTTTGATAAAGATGCTTCTGTAGATATATCCTAAAAATTATGTTGTTGAATTAAGTAAAAAATACATAAATAAATGAGGAGTTTGCTTGACGCTTGCCTAGTACTGTGTCATTTAAATATATTTAACCAGTAATACACAGAAAAATGTAAACCAATCAAAAAATGACGCCCACTTGGCCTTTTGAGGCATTTAAAGGAATCTCAGTTTGTCATCCTTAGGTGTGACATTGCTTTAAGAAAAGGATCAACTGCACTCTTTTGCAAAAAACAAACAATTAAATATTGTTTCAATGTTTTCTCCCATCAGGACAAGCAGGGTGGAGTTCACTACTACCAAGAAGTGAAAGTCCCACCAGCAGTGTTCCTCCATGTTGACACTTAATGTCCTGCCCATCTATCTTTTAACCATATCTCATGCGTGATGGCATGTGACTAAAAAGCTTGCCTAGTCAGACCTAATTAGGCAGCGCCTAATCAGACAAATCCTTGGACAAGCACACAAAGTGGATCGTAGGGAGATGTAGAAACCTTCCCCCGATGGACTCAGTGAAAGTATACCAAAAAATACTTTAGCGATCTGATGGAAAGTCCACTCGTTTAACTGCAAATACGAATGAAATATAAATAAATGTGAAGGGAAGCTGTTCTATTATTCTGTAATCTACTCTCAGAATCTCTGTTTCCACATCTGTTCAATAGCCCCTCCCCTGTTGATCATTTTTACAGTTCTGCATTTTTACTGGACCTCTGAGACCCAAAATCTTGATGTACCTGTAGGAAATTTGATTAACACACTTCAAACTCAGTTGACTGCGCAAGAAAAAAAAGGCTGTACACTGAAGCTTATGGTGCCTATGACATAGGGCAGATGGAGAGCAATGATAAATGAGGAAGAGGGATGGATGTGAGTCAATACTTGCTGTGCAAAAGTTAGTCTGACATGGAGAGGGGGTGCTGTAATCTTAGAGAAGAGGAGAGTACTTCAGAGGATGGGAGAGGACAGGACACCAGATAGGAAAGGACGAGACAGGCAGGAACAGCAGTACAATAATGTCTCTCTTCACTCTGTCGGTCCCTGTGCACTAAAATATTGAAAAGCTTTTGTTTTGCCTAGTTGAACATGCACTGATGTGACACAAACTGTGAACAAAGCCATTTCACACGCATGGGAATCCTCTACTTTTATAATTTATGATGAGGTGAAGACTGCAGCCGCGCCCTAAAGTTTGTTCTCGACATCGTAACAGCCGCTACATCCAAACTTAAAAAAGTTAATTCTGTCAGTTTCTTTGGAGCTTAGCTTTCACTCGTTTAGCTACTGATCACACAAAGCAGCTGGCGGAAAAACCTTGAAAGAAAGATCACATGTCTCTGAACACAACCCAAAGGTTCAATGTCCACAGTTACTTAGGTGTGTTTTCATTCCTGTGTAATCAAACTAATCTCCCCCTTTTAAATAAGAGAGTGACGTTTGTTCCTACCTTGAGCTGGAGGCTAACAGTAAGTCCTAATGTGCAAGTTACTTTAAATTTACTCAAAGTAAATTTAAACAGTAACATCTAAAACCTGTGACGTCAGAATAAAGTAACAGTATAAGTACATATAATAATAATAATAATAATAATAATAATAATAATAATAATAATAATAATAATAATAATAATAATAATAATAATACTGAGTTAACCAATAAAAGAAAAAAATTGCATGCATGCTAATTCCCAAAAGTGTTCATGCACGATGATTCACTATTATTGCCTCTCATAAATAATTTTCCAGGAAATTAAAAAAAAAGATAGCTCTAACATACCTAATAAAAAAAACGGAATGAAATAAAACTGAAAAATGATGGGTGCGTAGAATCACTGCTAACCCTGCCTATTAGAGTGAACACTGCATGCACACAGTGGAAGTCACAGTTTAAATCAAGATGCAGAAAGAGAGAAACCGTGACTTACTCAGGTCTCGGCCTGTGCTCAGTTCAGTGTGCTGGTTATCCAAACCCCAAAGACACGGGGACAGAGATTGAGCAAATACACAGTGATCACCCTACAGTATAAAACACTGTTCAGAACAGAAGGAACCACACACACACGCACACACATACAAAATCTCTCCCACAGTCGTGAGCATGAATTATACATCTCTCTAGAGGATTTGCTTTCTTCCCTCTGTCCCCCTTCTTTCTCTTTTCCTTAACCTCTGTTTTATTTTTTCGTCTTTCTTCCCTGGCTGTATTAATTAACAACAACATGAGGATTAAATTAGTTTAACTTTACAAGTCAGCAAAAAAGGGTTTAAACGAGCTGCTTCCAAGACATACGAGCGGGAGTAACAACAGCGACTGATGAATGCAATTCTACCCTGTCATGGACACCTCTGTCGATATCTACATCATCTCTTCCTTTTCTGTGTCTGCATGTGTAAATGCAACTGAGACCTTTTAATTTTTTTTTTTTTTTTTTACAATGAACGAATGTATCCATACAACTCTACAGCTGAAAATATCCCACTTTGCTGTGGTTAAAAAGAACCAATACGTACTGTATCTGTAAAAGGTTCGTGTTGAAACACTTTAAGTCACTGATGATGAATAAATTATTTCATCCTCACCACGGGGAACCTAATTTCTACTGACATTCAAGGAACACGTTTTCAGAAGATGTAGAGGTATGGGTCAGCAAATTAAACTGCAGCAGTACTTGTGTGTGTGTGTGTGTGTGTGTGTGTGTGTGTGTGTGTGTGTGTGTGTGTGTGTGTGTGTG
>NW_024582556.1:575415-607088 GCF_018398535.1 Haplochromis burtoni | reverse complement strand
TGTGTGTGTGTGTGTGTGTGTGTGTGTGTGTGTGTGTGTGTGTGTGTATTTTTGTGAGGACGACTTAGTCTCAGATAAAACAAGCCCTACATACAACAGCCCAGGGACACTCCAACCATAATTGTGCGGGTGACATTTTAGAAATACTCACACAACAGGGGTCAATTTCTCTTCAGGTCACTGAGAAAGACATCATCAAACTACTATTAACTCTGCAAACAATCCTAGCCCCACTGCATCTCTATTGACAATGGATTCCTTCAAAACAGTCCAGAGGCTGGAAAGCTTTGCCCTCAATCTAAAACCATAACCTCTGAGTGAATAACAGAAATGCCCATCTAGGCAGGACGGACTGACGGTAAAGAGCCTGTACAGTCATGGCAAACAAATCCGTGCAGCTGCCCCCCCCCCATCAGCTTTCCTGCTTCTTTTAAACAGGCGTTTGTTGTACACCTGTCTGGCTCACTCATACTTAGACATGCAAAAACACAGGTAAGCAACCTGCACAGAGGCATGCATATTTCTGTAGCGGCGGGGCACTCACACCACAAAGTGCTTCGCTTTTACTGTCTCATTCAGACATACTGCACCTCATGTGATTAAACTGTTAACAAAGCAGACAGCGAGTTTTGCACCATGCCTCGTACATGCCCTTGTTTTAAGATGCATGCTCCACAGCGGTTTGGTGTGCCCACAAGGGCAAGGTGTGTATTTGACATAGAAACGTCAGGAAAGGGTCCAGATGCAGTCCACTGTTTTTCTGTAATAATAGCTAGCAGCCTTGCTGTTAAATAATTAATGTGGTCTATCCAGTACAAAGTGGATGGCATGCAGGCAGCAGTTCACCATCTCATTCTCTATTTCCCCTGACGGACACAATGCGCATGACCGTGCTTATATTTGTTTGTCTTCTTAGCACTCTGCCTAGTGCTCCATGTTCATAAAAGACAACAAAAACATTTCCTAAGAGTAATAAAGACTGATTTTCAAAACAAACACTAATAAAGCTAATAAGAAAGCTAATATACGTTACACTAACTGCAGCTCAAGCAGCTTGCATACAATAAAACTATTACATGCTCCAAGGTAATACACAAGCTCTCTGCCTTTATCTCAGATATTTGTGTGTGTTATTAATGATTTTAAATATAGATATTACTGAGCTGTTGAGTTGGTATACATGGATATTTTCTGTGACATACCCTTTGTTTAGGCCAAAGTATTAATGAAAAAAATAAAAATTGATCTTTTAATGAGTGATCCTCACATCAATGATCCACTGTCTTGCCTTGCCCTCCTCATTGAGCAAATGTTGTTTTTCTGTCCTGTTTTTACAAGAAACAATCTCATTTGACATTACACTGCAATAAAAAGCACACAAGCATATTGGAGGTTATGGCAGGAGCGGTCACATGATCAATATCGTCCTAATCCTTGCCCCTTCAACTACTTTTCCTCCTCTCTCCCCTCACCACCTTTCCACCCAATCAATTAACTTCCCCAAGTAAACAGATCTGTCCCCATGCTCACTGCTCCCCGCTGTAACCGGATATTCCTCCTCTTCTTCCTCCTCCTCCTCCTCCTCGTCCCAGCCAAGACAGTAGGAGAAACCAGATACCTGACAGACACAGACTCTGCTAGCCCTCTTCCAGTGTGTGCAGAGGGAAGCAGGCTAAATAAAGACCAATGACATCATTACATGTTCCTCATTGTGGTTATTACTAACACTATGACCTCTGAAAGGGTCATAGATCAAACATACAGCGATCTATGTCTCCTCAGGAGCTCTACTGTAGCACTATTATGAAGTCGATATGACAATTTAACTTTGAAAATGAAGTGTACTTTATGGACTTCTGTGGTCTTGAAATGTTTTATACTTAGTAAAGTATGCTTTGGTATTGCTCCACGCCTTAACAAGTGACTTCTTGCGCTGCTGTACCACAGCTCTCACACTGTAGCAGGTGTTTGGGAAAGGACAGAAGTATTTATCGTCGAAGCACAGATTCACACGCCAGACTTCTGCTCTTTTATTTAGGCCTCCAGCTGGAAAGCCAGTCTGTCCAGACAATGCTGGAAATATGCGCTGTTTGTTTATTAATCAAACACGTCTTCTCTCTTAGTCTTCTCTCAGGAAGTACCAAAACGTGAACAAATATTTGCATTTTATTTCAAAGTATCTGAGAGTTTAGAAAGACTGACAAACCTATTGAAAATGATTCACCAAAAACATACTACACTGCTCAAAATGACCCCCCCCTCCAAAACACCACCATTATACAATGCTGTCTACAACAGGAATCCCAAGAGCCCTTGAACATAAAATTGTTCATTCTTCCAACACACAAGCCAGTAAGATGCAGGCAGGACTAATCTATATCTCCTGTGACCCTCAGCAACATGTCGTTATACTTGCTAATCAGATTTAGAGACAACAAGTGAAAGGATGGCCTCTCTGGGCCGTTTGCTTTCACAAATGGATCTTTCCTAATATGGGAGATTAATAGACTACTATCTAATCTTCCTTGTGATTGAAGCTATGATTTGGTTACATAGAACCATGATGGATGTTGAGGCGGCGGCACGTGCGAGTCATGTTAACCCTTTCAAGACAGATTGCAAGGTGGCTTTGCTATTATTATTGTTATTGCTCGTTAAAGTGCAATGCAGCACAACCGTGATAATAATGAAGACGTGCACTGGGCCATTCGATCATGAGAATCAGCCCAGGAAGGGTTTCTTGAAGCCGCCAGCTGTTACAAATTACAACAGGAACATATATCATAGGCTGTAAGAAAGTAATAACATCTATCTTGTGAAATGTTGTGTAGAATGCTTTTACAAAGTCACAAAATATATATCAGATACTTTCATCAGAGAAAAGTCTTTTTTAAAAATATTTTTATACAACATTGTCATTCTTCTTATCTAGAACAGTGATGGCAAAAAGGAATATTGGTTTAAAACAAAATAGTAAAGAAAATGTATTTATTAGATTTCATATGGGCTTTTTAGATGTCAGGGGTGAGATGAAGGTTTTTAATTTAGTTTCCTTGATCTAAGAAGACTATTTCCTGTTGTAATAATGTGATTCCTACAATTGTTTCTAGTCTTTTATGTTAAACTACCTAAAAATCTTTCTCTCCCAGACAGACGATAACAATCGATTCTGTTGGTATGAAATGATTTCCCTTGCATTATTATATGTGTTTCTATGCTTTAAATCTTGGCGCACTACTTGTTACTAAAGGCAAGTTAGCACGAGCAAAGGCAGATGTCACTGTTAGCAGTTAAACTCTGGTGTGATCTGACATCACATCTAGTGCTCTTTACTTTTAGAGGCTTACTTATAAACTATGCTATCTGAACTGCTGACTCTTATCTGAACTGTGAGATCACAGATAATGACGCTCTACACGGATTGCTAGGCAACGTGGAGATTGGTGACATCGCCTATGAGGTCACAAAACTGCCTGGCGCCTAGCAACAGCGAAAACCGAAAAGATCACCGCTTATGTGAACAACTTCAAACTAAACACGGTACTTACTCTGGTCTTATCAAAGTCTGAAGCTGACAGTCGAGAACAGCGAGACAGACTTGAAATGATTCCCTGATTTATTAATGAGACGTGTTTGATGTCAACAGCATTACTGAGCATACCTATATTACACTTGTCTCCTGTGTGCCACTCTAAACAAACTGTGACTAAGATACCTGTGGATTGGTCATTACAAAGACCTGAACTAGAACGATTCATTTCAAATCAATCCACTGACGAGTAGGAATAATACAGCACGTCCAGGCCTTCAAAATGTGTGCAAATGCAGTTTGAGCCACATTTTATAACCCACAGCTTTTGGAGTAAACTGCTGTTTCATAGGATCAATATTGGCAGTTGAAGTGCAACAATATGCTGCCAGTCACTTACAGTTCTTACACTAGAAGTTCTTTCGGGATCTTCTGATGCTGTTTAAAAAAAAGGTCTGGGAGGGTGTAGGACCCCTTTTCTCAGACCTTGTATAAATCACAGAGAAAAGCTGTCATCCCCTATAGGGCCTTGTTAGTTGCTACAGAACCGTAATGACTAATGCCTCACAGGCAAACCAATTATCAGGTACTTAACAGTCTGAACCTGTGATACATCTGTCAGAGGCTGAGTAGGGATGGGAAGCACATGCAAGTGCTTCAGCTACTTTTTCTCATTTCCCCTGCATTTTTCATTCTTGCTCTTCTTACTTTTGTACATCTCCTTCTTTCCTTTTTCTTTCACTTGTCCTGTATTTTTTGAGCCCTTGTTTCTCTCCCCCTCTTTTTTCTGTTCTCTCAGGGAGCCAGCTGGGAAACTGGCCTTGGGAAACAAGCTAGAAGCATACAACCATATGCTGAATATTTTCATGTAAGGTGTGTGTGTGTGTGTGTTGGGGTGGGGTGGGTGGGTTCTGTCTTCTTGTTCAAATGTTCTGTAATAGTTAAGTAGGACATTTATCTGGCAGTGGTTTGTCTTCCCCTGTTGTGCTTGTGTGTGTGTGTGTTCCTGAGTTCCTCCTCTATCCCACAGCTAAATGCCTTCAACATAGAGAATTTCACTTGTTTTTAAACACACACACACACACACACACACACACACACACACACACACACACACACACACACACACACACACACACACACACACACACTACAAACTGTACAGGCAGACTGCTGAGAGGGAGCTGTAAGAGACACTGACACAGCTTGCTCATTAGGCAGTTTCTTACTGGATTGAGGCCAAATATCTGCAGGTCATAAACTCACTGATGTAACAGGCAATGCAACTCACATATCTAGGGAAGTGTTGAAAGGCAACATATCTCATTTTAGGGTTGGCACTACTTATCATACTCATCTTGTCCATGAATATGAATAAATATAGCGTTTAAGTTAAGGTGTAAGCAGCCACAGACGGTGTTGTCATGAGACCCATAATTTTCCTTTCTCTGCAGGAGGCTTGTAATTACACCATAGATCACACTCTTGTCAGCCCCAATATCTGCTGTCGAAACAACATATATAGTTATTACATTTTATAGATATAGTTTGCATTAACTCTTTTCAGCATTTAAAGTGAGCAGGTACCATCATGGTTGTCAGCACAAATATCATAGTTGACTTGTACACTTAGCTATTCACCAAACTCCACTTTAGACCATTCAGACAAACGAATGAACGAATGAACAAACAACTGGACCAATGACACAAAACCCCCAACAAACCAATCAACCAATGAATGAACAAACAAACAAACAAACCAGCCAACCAACTGTTAATACAAATGGTACATAAAAAAACAAAACAAAAAGCAAACAAATAAACAAAACAGCTGAATCGTTTATAGCATTTATTTTTCTCTTGACTTAGTCTTTTGTTAAATAAAAAAAAAAAAGGTTAAAAGTTTGGATCTTGGACTTGAACAAGTCCAAATGAATTAAACATCAGAATGCTCAGTGAGACTAAAACTAAAGATAAAGACGCAGTACAGGCTAACGGCAAAGAATAACTTTTAAATATGGCAGAAACGAGATAGAGCTATAAGGAAAATACACATCTGAGTCACAAATTCTTGCAATTTACTTAATTTTTCAATGAGCGTTTTAAGTGATACACATGATGTTTGCTTTTGTGTGCTATTAAGATTAAAGTAAAACTGGTCTAATATGAATAAAAGTTAAATTAGAAAACTAGCTATTTCCAAGGATTAACATACATTTTCTTGCCACTGTTCAATTGCTATTGAAAACTCTCTTACAATACATTATGTGGTGCCTTTCTTACTCTATCCTACTGGTCTACATGTACATGCCCCTCCACCACCCAGGGTAAGAGTAAAGGGCCAACGTCTATCTCTCATTAACCTACTGACTGGATAAATCAAAGTGCAGGGCAGAGAGGAGAACCCCAGCCTTGGCCATTCAGATAAGAAGAACACAACCTACACCAGCTCATACCCTACAGCTCAGTGATATATGGATCTGCAGAGGCTAATAGCAAAGTATTGACAGGGAAATGGTGTGCTTATCCTGCTCTCGCATGCTGGCGAGAGGTCCCCAAAGCAGATGGGATACACTTTAGGGAGAGGGAAAGAGGAGGAGGGGGGGGGTGAAAGGATGAGATAGAACTGTACTGGGACAAATTAGAGTCTTTATTGCTTTACTTCAGCTAATTTGCCTCTGAGTTTGAGTCTACAAAATAGTTTAGCAATTTCCTTTCCACGTAAAAAACTGTAATTAGTGGCTGGACATCACAATAAATGTATTTATTTGAATGTAAATGTTCTGACTTCTCTGACAACCAACTCCAGATATCTACATCGTATTAGCCATTAAAGAAGATAGTGAAATATTTTATTGTGCTGGACATTTATAAATATTTCAGTTCTCAAACACTGCAACACATAAGAAAAAGCACACAGCACAGAGTTTGCAGGAAATTCTAATGTTTCCAATAAATAATGTGAGATGAGAAGCATGTGGTGGATGCCTAGTAGCTTAACCGCTCTCCTGATTTACTTATTTTGCATGCCAATCCATATTCTTCATATCTATAAAATACAAAACACAATGGCTACAGGCAGCAATATAGTTCTCCAACAAGAACCAGTAGATAAAGATACTGGCCGTCCTCCCACTAGTGGAGTTTGTAATGATGGAGTCAGTAGGTTATCACTGTGGCCGCTGCACCTTGTTCTAAGTGACAGCTTTATCTAGCACAACCTATTCTTCCTCTGATGTGGCTGAAGAGGCAGGAGATGCGCTCTAATGGCAACACTTCATCAACCTCTGAGAGGATGTAGAGCGAAACTGCAGCCTCTGATGTTAGATAAAGACATTGACACAGCTTGATTACCAGACCAGCTGTAATTTGGTTAAAGCCTGCAGTGCACTACACCTGCAGTAGTTTAGAGCTTGTAAGTGTCAGTGGATTCTTGAAAATTGAATTGACAGCGCTAAGCCTGTCATGCCATACACAAACAGGATGTAGTGCATGCGCTGGGAGTGCTGCTGTAATTGAAACAAGGACACAGTGTGTCCTCGATGATACAGCAACATTACAGAGGAGGTAAGTGAATGATTTTGGGTCGGTGTCGGCATCTGAAGACGTCACAGCACCTCTCTATGGCCACCAGGGGACACAGTGGATAACCGTAAATAAATGAATGAACAGGGAGGCTGAAGGAGATGTCACAGTTATTTCGTGGCTGAAAAGAAAATACACAAAACAATAGAGATTCTTATTGTGCTCATGTTTTTGAGGGGAAACAATTGGCTACTGTTGCTTCCACTGCGATCGAATACTGTTAAGAATCCGAGTCAGCATTTTCCAGGTGCTTATATTTATGAGTGGATTTAAAAAAAAAAAAAAAAAAAAAAGACTGAAAAAAACTTATGCTGTTATCAACTCTGGAATATTATGAGCATGAATTTGCATCAATGAACAATGAGGGCGAAAACAAAGCACTATCAAACGTTGCCAAATGCCTCTGTCCCTCTAAAGGAGACCACTTATGACCAACCTTACATCTGGATGCCAAGCACTGTGTGGGGGCCTGTCTATGACTATTATTACCCACTTGACGCCTTTATAGTTCCATGGCAGACATCCTCTTCAGCAGATCTAGAGACAGAGATGCAGAATGCCAAAGCGGCTCCACAGTGCCGATGTGGGACAGTGGAGTTTTGTGTTGAAATAATTAGCCTGCTTAGCTGCCATCTGGGCTCTGGTTGCTTGTGTGTGGTGTGAGCCAGGTGCTTCATGGGTAATACCACAGAGAGACATATAGCAGATGCTCATGGGTAGTGCTGCCCACCTTGGCACAGACTTGGAATCGGCTATTCACAATACAAGTCTCGAGGAAGACTACAACAGACAGGACTAGTTTCTTGAAGCCCATTTTAGGGTTTTTTTTCCTAAACCAACTGCAGTAATTACTAAAGACGAGGTTAACGATGTCTGGTGGAAACAAAGTAAACTTCTTTTAAGTACATACAGTTCTGTTATGGGTTCCTCAGCAACTTTGCAAGTGAACCCAGTAAAAATCAGCAAAAGTGCATTCTGCTCAGATCTGAATCTGCGATAACCCCCATTTCATCCGACATAAAAACCAAACCAAACAATCAACACCCTTATCTATGAAACACAGGTGCCTTTTGATTACTGCTCTTTCCCAACACAGCTCAAAAATTTAAGGAGGTTTAAACATTTTTTGAGCAGTTCACTAGGCCAGTAACTTGATAAGAGCCCTGGATTTACTCAATGAGGAAGAAAGTTCCTGAGCAAGCAGCAGGCATGTGGTTGTTGTTCCCAGAGGGCTGGGAAACTGTATCTGCCCTGAAGGAGCATCCTCTTTGGTAAGCACTTCTTATCCAGGCCATCACTGCAGGCCGATAGCGGGTAATATCCAGTAACTGCAGCTTTATGGGCGATCCAATACTTGGATCAATCGCTAGGACAGGAGGAATGCCATTAACCCCTAAGATGTCTCTCCTTTTCTCTCTTGTTTTTGTTTCCTTCAAGTGGGTCTTTTTTTTTTTAAATTCTGACAGAGAAGTCAAGAATAATATTAATTCTTGAGAAAGAAAAAAGGAATGCTCCACATATCTCACTTTAGGATTTTTTTTTAAATTTCCCACAAAGCTCTCGCTGTCAGTAAAAAGTATAAGCCTGAATATCTCTTGTATTTCACCTTAAATTGCTTATCACTTAATGGTTAACTTCAGAGTGCCATAAAATAACACGAATCATTGTGAGATGAATAAGCTGTGTGCACATTAGTGTGAATATACTGTGGTGTTTCCATATGTAGGTTTGTCTGATTTCTATTTGGACTGTGGTGTGAGTAAAAAAAAAAGGCTTAGGTTTATATTTCTATATCTACAGTATGGTTAAGTGTGTGTGTGTGTGTGTGCAGGGTTGTAGTTGAGAGTGTGTAAGAGTGTGCACATGTAGTGAAAGCTAGAAAGACAGAAAAGAGAGACTTTGTTTGAAACTCCCAATACTTTGGGGAGTATTGCTCCATATACTGTCCCGTGTGACAGAGCAAAAGAAAGCTCGAGTGAACCAAATATACGTAGCTCTCGCTGAGCATTTCTGTTGCTCTCACTGAATATAAATGGATAAATAGCTGCTGAAATGAGTTAAACATCATGAGAAATTACACTCATTGATACAAAGTGGGCATGCTCTACAAAAATAATCACAAATGCATCATTGCAAATACATTTGATTATTTAAAAGGTAAAAATTACATGTACTACATTTTGTTTTAGTCACCAGGATGTCATATTTATTCGGGCGCATAGTTTTGTGATAGAGGTAGAGCAGTTCACTTCATATCAACCATAAACTGCACGGTGGAAACAGACAGCTCTTAAATTAAATCACTGCAGAAGGCGTTACAGACTGCCACTGTAACACTGGTGTGACAAAATCAAACAGAATCAAATGAACGGACTGCATAAGTAAAAGATTCTTAATTTAACTTGTAATATCCAATATGCATTATAATGTCTATTTTACTATTGTCTTACACAGGTGATGATTTACCACAAATTCTGTTTTTCTAGTCAAGCTGCTGAAAGTCTGCTGAAAGTAATGCATAATGTATTTTCTTAGTTAGCAATATAGTTATGTTGTTCTAATTTTCCCTGTAAAATAAGATGAAGAAAGCACTCACTCTCACTGATATGATATAGTGAAAGTTATTTCTTGTAGCAGTTAACAGACACATAGACATGTGTGGAAAACACAGCTACAACTGATAACTTAAACCGTTTAAGTCTAATGACAAAAGTTTCACTTACCTTGAGACCCCAGAGCGCGATCGCAGGTGTAGGAGAGGAAAGTTGAGCACATCCTCATTTTTTTTTTCCCACGCAAATGTCAGAGGCCACGAGGCAGCTAGCTGCGTCTGACTACCTCACAGTAACAAGCCTGGGCGCGAGAGAGCCGTCCAGGCGGGCAGGTGGCTGGTTTGTCGGAGGGTTGGTCAACTGGCCTGGCAAGCAGAGACAAGGGGACAGGCACACGGGGAGAAGAGCTGAGCCGGAGTGGGCTCTGCTGGAAGGCTTTTTCGCCTCTCCTTCCCTGAATGAAAGCAATCCCTAAGAGTGAATGGGTAATGAGAGACTGGCTCCTGAGATTTTAGCTTTCTTAATCATGTTCATAATTAATTCAAGAACATTGATAATTTCATTACATTCTTTTTGTCTTATCAATAAATGATGTGCCTGCACTTTTGGTCTTGTGTATACGGGGAGAGAGGGAGGAAGAGGAGAGAGAGGGGGACAAGAGAAGTAATACTGCACTAAAAGCACAGGAGATGGAAAATGATACAAACAGGGAAGTGGTAATTATAATCTTTGACCAAGCCACTGGAAGCACAATATGAAGTCAAGTGGCTACAAATAATTAATAAGGCCTCCTGGTGTGTGTGTATGTGTGTGTGTGTGCACATGTGAGAGAGAGTATGTGAATGTGTGTGTGTGTGCTAAGAGTGAGGCGCAGGGGGAGGGTAAGTGCTGACAAATGTCTTTTCTGAACATTATTTCACCAGCCCTCTCAGTGGCTGTTTTTACAAAAGAAAATAATGTGACATCACCAATAAACAGCGCGTTCTCACCAACTGCTGCTGTGAGGAAGTCAGTAATACACTCACCTTTAAACAGGGGTAGAGGGTGGAGGATGCCTTGTCTTATAATGCCCTTCAGATCCAATAAGAGCTCAGGTTTCAGGAACATTAGTGCAGTGAAGCAGTTTTTAAAAGACCATTCTGCTCCCTCCCTTGTCTCCTCTTCATGCGCCCTCTGTCAGGTCAAGAAAAGAAGACAAGGAGAGCCATTTTCCATCTTCTGGCATATACAGTTTCGAGTTATTTGGCAGCAGGAATAATGAGATAATATGCATTTTTAATAGTTCGTCTTCAGAATATTCAATAACCCTTCACCTCTGTGCGTGCGCTTATAGATTCTGTGCTTTATCAATCGAACTTTCTGTTCAAAACTGAGCTGGAAATAGAACGAGAAGGAGGGCAGGGGGAAGAAGAAGGGGGGGGGGGGTGAGAAAGAGGATGTAATGGATATCTCTGTTTCCTAAAAATGCTGTGAGGATGATGGAGTCTAAGGAAGGCTCTGATTCACAGCCTGCTCTTTTTTGCTCCAAAACAAGACAAGTAGATGGATGGCTTTGAGCAGCCTAATCCGACAGTGAGTGACTGCTCTGTCAAAGGTCTAATCTTCTCCCAGAATAGTGGAGTAGGCTGTTTATTCTGATCAGACGTCCTTGATATATAATCATTAACCTATTGCTATTCAAACTGATACGGTGAGATATGCGATGTAAGGGGTTACCTTCACAGGAATACCTCCTGTACTCGATTTGTGTCCTTAAATAATTGGTTAGTGAATTTGTACATGAAATCAGGGTAATTTGACCCTAACAGCAGTGTGGTCGCACCATTTCAGGGCTGTTTGATTTCAGACGTTTTCTAATGGATTTCTAGCCTGTGACACACTACAATATGGATTGGTAAAGCTATATGAGGCATTAGAGATTCAAGTACTTTATGTCCTATTTATTCCTTATGTGCCACAGGCCCCCTATCTTGAGATATGACCAGCTCAACACGAGAAACCTTTAATAAAATAAAAAAGTAAAAAAGGGGAAAATAGAGATTTACAGCTGGCCATTCTGACAGTAGACTTGATATAAGGTGTTCATAACAAGTTTTGCATTTTATTCCTGGTCCCCTCACACACATTTAAATCATATTTTATGTGATCTATGTATGCAGCACTCATCCTCTCTCTGTCACCCAATCTCTCCAATGTGTCCCTCTTAAACAGATTGCTACAATACTTGTAATGATGGTCTTTCCCAGCTGTGCTGCAGGAGAGGGGAAGGGAGCAGCAGGCCATAGTATTACCATAATACCCGCTCCCTCCCTCCACTGTCCCATGGGCCCATGTGGGGCTCTGCATGGGGATGCAGGGCAACTCTGCTGTGGAGGGGACTCAACTGGCTGCCGGTCCTGCAGGCTGTGTGTGTGTGAGTGTATGCTTGAATGTGTGTGACTGTGACAGGGCTGAACCTGCCTGTGGGCGATCTAATAAAAGCGCCACACACTGCTGGTAGTGATGGTGGCACTGCTGCTGTAGCTGCAGAGAAGGGGATAAATATAAACCGGGCCCGCATCAAGGAGACGGCCCTCCAGTCACAGCCTGACTTACATCCTAATAATTAGGCCCCTTTCCAATAAAACAGGGATTTGTAGCCATGCATCTCTTTTTCTTGTGTTTGCTCCTGCAGTGGAAAGGATGCATGGTCTTGTGCAGTCTCTGGGTGAAGCAGAGGCTGTGAGAGGAATTGATTTCAACAGTATTATAAACAGTTCAGCAACATTTGCCCAGTTTAATCTAGACAATCAGAAGACTCTGCATCAGATTCTTCTTGTGCAATTGACATATTCATTTTCTACAAATATTACACAATTTCTATATTAAATTATGACATTACTTAGGGGTACTTTCGAGTACTTTACGGTTGTTGAAAGCATAAACCATCTGTCGTTTTCTTGAATTTGCACACATACACACACTCCCCCGTCTCTGATAGAGCCTGATCGATAGATGAGGCATGCAGGTTGCTGTTGTGTGTTATCTTAAGCCTCCTAATGTGCCCTGGCTAATCTTTACTCCAACAAATCCTGACCTGAAACCTACTGCTTTCCTTGTGCTTTGTTCTGTGGACACACTTTCAAATTCAAGTCCTAGACATTCATTATGTGCACTTATTTCGTATTATTGAGCTAAATAAACTAGAGTGTGCTGAATAATATCCTGGAAGATATCCTGAAATCCCATGATCACAATTATGTGTTGAAAAAAGACACTTAATATTTTTCCAATAAAATAGCAATACACAGAGGGAAGGTTTTTCAGGTTTGAGGATTTCCAAAAGTCAAATTGAAAAGAGAGAAAGAAAAGCAGAACACTACATGCCGAGGGAGAGAGGGAGGGTGGGGAGGCAGTCTAGGCAGGGGGTATCAGGCTAATTAAAGCAAGCATTTGTCAGAGATTAAGCCTTAAACAGAAAAGGTCATCTGAGCACCAGAGCACACTGTTTCGCTGCTGTGCTCTTAGGGCAGTCTAAACCTTTCCCAGCTAAATGGTAAAGATGCTATTTGCCAGAGATGGGGGAAGGGATCGAGATCCCGACCAGTGACAAGAATGACACTTGGGTCATTGGTTCTTCACTGTCCATTACACATGCTGGTCAAATATGGCAATCGGTGTCATTTAGGGATGAAAAATAAGTGCTGGGACAAGATCAATAGATGCAGCCGTCTGTGCCGTCTGTGATTAATTGACTGTCACCAATTAATGGCCGGCCTGTTGCAAAGCAAAGCAATCGCAGTGGGACAATGGGTATTTCTTTCATTTTGGCCTGATATTGGTTATTTTAGGACAAGTTGCCCTGAAGTAAATTCATTAACCACTTCTTTTACAGATTTGCAGGTTTGCTGTGGCACACTGGAAAGTGCCTCTGACAGCATCTTGTGTGTAAGGCGTACTTTGAAGTTGTTTTCAATGCAGGGATTAATATAGAATTATATGAAAGCTTGCACATAACATCCACATTGGTTTTTTTTTCAGTCCAATCGGATACAGTTACTAAAAATATTTGAATATGTTCCTGCTGCCTCTCCTTCAGAAGTCTGTATACATTAAAATATTCTCATTGTTTAGGGATAATGAAGAGTAACATTGAATAATGGCATTTAAATTGATTCTACACTGATGTTGCTCTCTAACTGATTTAACTTAAACATATTCATTACGTACATTTACTCCAAATGTTCTCTGGTGGTATGAAAAATGAGTGAGAACACATGGAAGCCTGTGATCCACCTAACAGACCACTAAACAATCAAACAAGTACTGGTGATGTTTTCAAACTGGGATCAGTGTACAAGGTTATTTTGAAGTCAGTCAATTCTAATCATATTAGATCTTGAGAAGATGTCCTGGCTTAAGATGCAATGTGCACAGGACATGTTGGTTTAGATATGAGTAATGGCTTTGTGGGGCTAAGCTGTGGGGCAGATGTAATTTGAAATACTTGTAGTGAAAATTATGCTAATATTTGGTCACTCTGTATTGTTATTTATAAATTAGATCATTTAGGCATCACAAAATATTGCAATGCAATCGTTTTCTAACTGAATGAATGAGATATTTGTGGCATCTATTTAAGAGATTTTCAATTTGCAGTTAGTTTCTGTCACGCATCCCCCCCCCCTTGATCTTTGTACGTTGCTGTGAATTATCATTTTACAATAACTATAAAGATGGAAATTCGAAGCTAAATATCTTGTTTTTACTGGGAGTGTATTGACCTATAGTGACCAATTTTCTTAATAATTTCTACCCAGTTAATCATTCTTTACTTAAAGTTTTGCCAGAAGTTCAATGTGTAGTGAGTTTACTAGAGAACAGCTATATTTGTTTACAGTGTAACCCAAATAGAAAGCAGTTGTGCTGCTGTGTATATGAAAAGTTAATATTTTATTATTACATTTTTCTTACTACACTGAACCATTGAAGCCTCTTTCAGGACTTTATTTTGGAAGTTCATTTTTAAAATAATTTACCAGTATAATCTGTGGCATGCAAATTATACATCCAAAATTTCAGCATTCCCCTGGATGAAAGGTAGCTTTATAGATTTTTATAGGGAATACAGCTGCCTTGCCCATCAAATCCAGGAGTGTATTCTGTGAAAGAAAAATGTTGTAGTTTGCATCATATGCACACATGGTCATATTTGCATTGCAAAATGCAGTGATGTGCAACTTTCCCAAATACAACATAGTAAACTTGAAAATAGGAAATCACGTTTTAAACTATATGGAAAAAAATGATGATATGTTAAATTGGGTTTGCTTTCCCAACTAATTATTGATGATAACCCCAATGTATTAATTCAGACAGAAGACCTATAATATGTGAAAAAAAGTTAAGTACTGTTGTTGTAATCATCAATGGATCCTCAACACATACAAGCTTTCTTAAATGAGCTCTCTATTTGGAGCACCAATAATCAATGCATTTCTGTTAGGTCTAAAGTCATTAGGACTCATTGCTTGGGGTCTCCACAGTGAGTTCTTACAAACATTTGTAAAACATGTTTTGTAATATGTAAAAAAAAAATACATTGCATTTTTTTAATCTCTCTTCTTTAGTTTGACATCATGGTTTCCATGATGTCAAACTAAAGAAGGAATTAATAAAGTACAACCTTAAAAGAATCCTTTAAACACACTGTTATGTGAAGTAAAGATACTGTAGCAAGGCACCAGCGGATTGCTCTCAACTTAGCAATAGGCCTCCTGGCTCTAATGGGGAACATATTGTAGATAGTGTAGATAATGTATTTAATAAGACCTGAAACTAGTGATTGAAAGTGTTTACTGGGGTCACAGACATGAGAACCCAAACTGTCATTTTCCCACAGACTTTAGTACAACTGGACTTCGTTTAAAACCTGATGAGAGGTCTTCTTATTGCCACAACAAAGGTTTAAGGCTATTAAACCGTGGTTTCATCTTTCAGGCCTGGAAGGCACATCCATCTTGTATACACAGCTGTGAAAACATATTTGCCATGTTTCTGATTTCTTTTTATTTCTTTTTCTTGCGGAACAGATTTTATCCTCCTAGGATCTGGTGTCCACATATGTGGACATCACATTTTGGGATGTCTAGACCAAAATACAAAATTTTGCTCTTATCCACTCACGAGGACATTATACTGTCACTGTTCTATCGAAATTTAATATGTGGATCTCATTTTTCTCAGAAACAAAAATCAAGTAAAAAACAGCAACTGGTAATTCTTTGTTTTTAAATTCATCAGGTCCCAAACAGCCCAAAAAGCAAAGAGAAATTAAATATGCATGCCATGAAAGAGTTCGGGTCTTAGGAGGTTAATATCAGACAAATATAAGCTGTGTAAAAAAAATAAAAAATCATAGTTTTTAAACTATGACTTTATTTATTCAGGAAAAAAAATATCCAAACTTACCTAGCTCTGTGTGAAAAAGTATTTACCCCCGGAAACCTAATGACTGATTGTGCCACCCTTGGCGCCTAGAACTGCAATCAAGCCTCTGCAATAACTGTCAATGAAGCTTTCACATCACTGTGGAGGAATTTTGGCTAACTCTTCTTTGCAGAGTTATTTTAATTCAAACACACTGGAGAGTTTTCAAGCAGCAAGGACCTGTCAAAGCATCTCAATCTGATTTGGGTCCAGACTTCTTATTAGCTCACTCCAAACCTTCTTTTAAAGCTATTCAGAGGTCAACCCGCTCGTTGCGTTTTAGATCACTGTCCAAGTGAACTTGAACTTCAGGGCGTGAACTGATGGATGGACATTCTCTTTGTAGGTTTTTTGTTAGAGAGCCAAATTCATGGTTCCATCAATGGAACTGGAAGCAGTCCCAGACCATGACACTACCACCACCATGTTAGGCAGAGTGTTGATGTGATGTTCTCTTTATGAAATGCTGTGTTAGTTTTATGCCACATTTAATGGCATAAAACCTTCTAAACTCCCAACTGTTGTCCTGTCAGTTCAAATATTATCCCAGATGTCTTGGGGATCATCAAGATGTTTTTGGATACTGTGAGATGAGCCTTTGTGTGAGCCTTTTTGGTCAACTTTATCAGACAGGTTCCATTTAAGTGGTGTATTTAACAGGTCTGGCAGCATTCAGGCCTGGCAGTGGCTAGTGAAACTGAACATGAGCATGTTTAAAAAAAAAAAGGTTAATCACAGTTAATTTATGATAGCAGGCAGTTAATTTTTCACATAGTGCCAAGTAGGTTTGGATAGTTTTTCCCCTTAATAACTCATCAATTAAAACTGAATTTTGTAGTAACTTAGTTTATGTTTGTCTGATATTAAAACGTCTCTGAAATCTAAAACATGTAAGCATGACAAATATGCAAAATAAAGTCAGGAGAAGGAAAATACTTTTTAAAAAATGTATAAAGTATGTATATACAATACTGAATGAACCACAGACAGGTGTAATGTCTGGTTTTATCGCCTTCACCAATATTGGACGTACATTTATCAAATAGAGTCCACATTACTTCTAACGCTTTTCTATTTCCGGTTTAAAATAACAATAGTTTGCTTAAACACTGGCAAGTGATAAAGCTACTGTGCCCTGGTTTAGCCGTGACTAGAATACATTACAACAAGATACTTGTGTGTGTCTTCTTCACTGTCAAACCAAGTGAAGAAGACATAATTTTAATGTTATAAAATTACGGGTGAAGGGCAACTGTACCTGTTTCGCGAAGTACCGCCTTTTGACCCCTCTGGGTTTCTGTAGTTGTGAAGCTCGGCGCGCGACGCAGCGGTTTGGTGGGAGATTTGTACCTCTTCAGGGAAGTGAGTTACATTTTTAATGAAAAATGGCTCTGAACTACCAGGCATCTACCCTCTCTCTCACTCTGCCAATTTCCTGCCAGATATGCCTCGGAAAGGTAAGCGTCGTTCGATTGTTTTACCTCCTCGTTAGCGCCTATGGTTTGGTAAACAAACTAGGCAAACTGTTTCCTACATGAGTTAAACGGAGGTGACCGTTGTTTGTTGTGTTTGGTTGTGCTAGTGGGTTAATTTGCTCGTGTTTTTCTCGGTGCAGGTTAGGCAGCCGGTTATTTGTTCCAACCACCACGTGTTCTGTTCATCCTGCATGGAAATGTGGTTAAAGAAAGCTAACCAGTGTCCCACCTGCAGAGTCCCCATCACAACAGAGAACCCCTGCAGGGAAATCATCGGTGAGTAGTTGCGGGCAAACAAAGGAAAGCAGGCTTGAAGCAGAAGAGAAGAGGTGATCTGCCTGCCTGCAGCATCTCACAGCTGAGTCTTCTTTTCATTGTGCTCCCAACAAAGCACGGCCTCAAGTTTTGCAGGCAACTTTCTATGAGCCGTGACGTTTGTTTTGTTAGTAATATCCCCAAGTTGACGATTTCAGTTAATAAAGCAAGTTGGATCATATTTAGTGAGATTGCTTGTTGCAGCTTCAGAGTAAGTCAGCATAAAAATAACTCCTTTATGAACGCAAGCATTGTTTGCAGTGTTTAAGCGTTTGACAGGGGCTGGGGGATCCATCCTTTCCAAATGCTTATTGGAAAACTGTTGATTTTCTTACTGCAGGCTTACCTGCAGTCTGTAAAACTGTATTCCCTTATCCATAAAACAAACTGGCTACAGTTTATGCAGGCAAAGGTAGCACGAGGTGATATATCTAAGACAGTTGTACTGAAAAATAAATGTTTTAGGTTTCCTTTGAACTTGTGTGAGGCATATTTGAATATATGAATTTTATGTATTTAGTTTTAATCATACAACCCTGCTGTTTTCCAGCATTTACTCTCTATTTTTGTTGGCAGATCAGTTTGGATTTCTTTGTAACAATACCAGACAGTACTCACTGACATGCAGACATGCAGTAGCTAAGCTTAGCCCCAAAAACTTGATTCAGACTTGATTGTTTCAGTCATTCACGGAGCTGTTTCTTGCAAAAACAAAGACTTTATTATTGCAGTTGTTTCACCTGTACCGTTGGAATTTTAATATCAATCATTGGCTACTTGATTAGATACACTTGTTGATGCATTTATCTAATGCATATATCTATATCTAATCAGTTACATGAGAGCAACACAATCCATTTAGACTCAGAGATGTGGTCAAGCGAACCTGGTGAAGTTAAAATAGAGCATCAGAATGGGGAAAAATGTAATTTAAGTGACTTTAAATGTAACATGGTTGCTGGGATTTTCCCACGCAAACATCTGTAAGGTTTATAGAGAATGGTCTGAAAAAGAGAAAATATCCAGTGAGTCCCATTTTCCCTGATTAAAAATGCCATAATGATGCAAGAGATCAGATGAAAAACCAGACTGCTTAGAGTTGACAAGAAAGCAACAGTAATTCAAATAACCACTTGCTACAACTAAGGTGTGAAGAAGAGCATCTCTGAATGCACAATAAGTCCAACATTGAAACGGATGAAACACCAGGTGCCGCTCCTATCAGCTGTGAATAAGTAACTGAGGCAACAATTGATATGGGCTCACCACAGCGGGACAGCAGAAGACTGGGAAATTGTTGGCTGAGTCTCGAGTCTTCTGCTTTGATATTTAGATGGTAGGTCAGAATTTGGTGAAAACAACATGAATGGATCCATCCTGCCTTGAATAAACTGTTTTCTGGCTGCCGTTGGTGTAAATGCACATAGGATATTTTCTTGACACACTTTGACTCTCCTAGTATCAGCTGAGAATTGTTTAAGCATCACAGCCTTACCTGAGTGTTTTTGCTGATAAGTGCACCACTTTGAGTACTCACAGAGTACTCCTCTTCTGGTGGCTGCTTTCAGTAGGATAACACACCATGTCATAAAGCTCAGACTGATTTCTCAAACATTACAATGAGTTCACTGTACTTAAATGGCCTTCACAGTCACCAGATCTTAATCCGCCTTTCGGAAGTGGTGGAATGGGAGATTAACATTATGGATGTTCAGTCAACAAACCTGCAGCAACTGTGTGATGCTATCATTTCAACATGGACCAAAATCTCAGAGGAATATTTCCAGCACCTTGTTGAAGCTATACCATAAAGACGTGAGACAGGAACATGTGAAAAGATTAAAATAAAGAGATAGATCATTTTAGAGATTTCCTTTAACCCAATTTGGTCTTGTTTTTTTTTTTTTTTAAGATGTATTTACCAAATAAACAATCTTTGTGCTAAAAAGAGAACATGTGAGCAAATTATTAAAAGGAATGTTACAAATGATGGTCTTCTCTTGTGAAAATCAGTCACAATTTCCCTGTGCACTATAAATTTGCCTGCATTTTAAATGGCAGCACCTCAAGCCTTGAATGTTCTTCAGTTTTACGCTTGCCTCTTTATTACTGTAATGTTGTGCTAAGGTAACAACAAAACCACATAAAAGCCAGCTGATGTTACTTGGAACATTACTTAAATGTGTTTTGTGGTCTATTGTGTTAATCATTTACTGTACTTGTGTGCTTGTGTTACAGGAGGAACAAATGAGGGTGATCACAGTGATAGTCCTTCTGTGAGAAAATGTCTCAGAAAAACGAGAGGGGAATTAATTTTACACGAGTATGAGGTATTGGTTTGACGTGCTCTGTTATGTTTAGTATGCTTTCCTATGTTTATTATTTACAGTCGTTTAGAAAAAAAGAGTTAATAAAAGTATAATCACAGCTGTATTAGTATCTCACTCGATATCATTATTTCCAAATGATATTTTTTCTCTCTCTCTCTCTAACAGGAGGAAATTGAAGGGCTCATGAGAGAAAACGAGGAGCTGAAAACCAAAAATCAAAGCTTGGAGGAGCAACTGAAGACTGCTTTGGATCCCTGCAGCATTAATATAGTGCAACTGGATGAACAAAGGGTCGCTCCATTTGTCCTGGAGGAGTGGACAAACAAGCTGCGAGCAGCCACAGATGTCTGTGATAAAGTAAAGAAAGACATGGATAAGCTCAAAGAGGTATGAAGCCTGTAACATTTAGGACATTACAGGTTTCAGTAAATTGACCCTTAAAGCAGGAATTCACCGTTTTCTGATAGATGCAGTTAGTTCACTGTTCGGTATTTTAGTTGTCTAAAGAGTGTTTTAATGAAACAGTTGAAAGTAGACATGTTAATTGCATGTAATTATTCAGATTTATTACTTTATATAAGGAAAAGCGTTCTGGTAGTATTATTTTTTTTTTACCTGCTTGATTCTTGTATTCCAAGTAAAGCTAAATGGACGTTGCTTCAAAGTTTATTGCGCTCGATTACTTGTTTTACCACACAATATATGGACAAAAATTCTCTACCACCTACATATTACACATGTGGGAGCTGCTCAGCCATTGAAATCCACGTCAAACAAATTTTGTGCCGATTGTATATGTAGGAAATAAGAAATTTCATAAACTGATTCCTTGCAGTGGTGGCATCCTGTTATGGTATCACGCTCAAATTCAATTTTTTACGATTTATTTTTATTTTCTTGCTCTCCCCAGAAATGTTTGTAAAGGCAGTCTGCATGGCCAGGTGCTTTATTTTGTATGTATTTTTTAAAATATACCTCTGGCAATGGGACTGAAAATACTTGAATTACATTAGATGGAGATTAACAGGTGTGGTCCAGTACTTTTGTCCATATAATGTAACTTGCTGTTTTTTTTTGTTTTTTTTTTAATAATAGAAATATTTTGATAATGTTTACTTTACCACCTTCAGGCAAATAAGACATTGCGGTCTCAAAATGTCGACCTTGTGCAAGAAAACATGAGACTGAAAGCAGAGGTGGCTAGCAGATCTCCTCAGAAGTAAGTATCATGTATAACCTTTGCCCTCCTTATCTAAGAATCTTTTTAGGTTTATACTTGAGCATAGTCTTAAAATCACACACACAAAAAAATCACACTTTCATAAGCAGGTTAAAATAAGGTTAAAATAAGTCAATTCAGCTCAGATCAACTGGAACTGTGATGGCACCTCTGTTTGTGTAACACCAGCACGTTAGGAGTAGCTATGGTACAAATGAGACGAGGAAACGTTTTGGAAGGCAAGACCAGATCAGAGCAGACTGAAGACGGGCAACACACATTGCGCCATTGACTAAATAGTAGGTTGAGAAACAGCCCAGCATGCAGCTTGGGTGTGAGTTGCTGCTGCAGTATAAAGGTGGCGCAGTCAGACAGAAGTGCTTGAGCACATATGCATCCTAAACTGTAATACTTTCCATAACCACCAAGAAGCTCACATCTGCCAAGCCCGGAGTTTGATTAAAGATACGATGACTTACAAATCAATGCAAGGTTTTGTAAATAACTACCTTTGTGGGTTTCTTAAGTCACAGTTAAGATAAAAATATTATTCTATGTCAATTTTGCAATTGAGGAACCTTGGTTTTTTTTCTCATTGTAATACTCAATTGCTGCCATTAGTCGATAAGGTCCACTCTTGCAGCCACTCTTGCTGCTGAGCATCTTCTAGTAATAATGTGTTCTTGGCTTACTGGGTTGTTATTATAGATTTTAAAATGATTACTTCTGTTTTAATAATGAGGATTTGCATGTTGAATACTGAGTTTTTGACTCATGTTGTAGCCAGAGCCAGGCTGACATTAGTCACTCCTATGTGACATAGATGCCCTTTTTTTTTTCTGTGAAATCGCCATTTACAATCTTTTTCTCCCCAAAAGAAAAATGTAAGGTTGTTTTTATTTATATCTCAGTTTTTGTTGAGTTTCTACATTTGATTTTTTTTTTTTAATAGACTACATTTCAAAGATTAACAAAAAAAATGGTGTGTTGAATTTTCTGTTCTAAATTAAATACTAAATGATCTGTCGCCAGGTTTGGCCGATACACAGTCGCAGCACTGGAAGCTAAAATTCAGCAGTATCAGCGCGATGTGGACCACTTGAAAAGGGCTCTTGAGCGCAGTGACCAGTACATTGATGAGCTGGAGAGTCGGATCAGGGTGTCTGAGAAGAAATCTCTTGAAGTGCAGGAAGCGTGTGGGAGTTGCAAGGCTGCTAAGGAAACTCTCACAAAGCAGCAGAAAGTCAACATGATGATGAGAAGCTTGAGTGACAATGAGAGGAAGTTGATCTGCAGCAATCCAGAGGCAGAATGTGGGACATTTTCTAGAAATCACAGTTTGATGTTGATGCCATCCGCAGATCACAAAGATTTCAGTAAAAATCTGACAGGAAAGCAGAAAAACGAGGCCTCGGAAGGCACCTCCTCTGACTTTTTGCCCAGTACTCCATCATCTGCTTTCCGCTCCCTGACTCTGAGAAGCCCAGGCATCCGTGAGAAGAAAGTTGCATTTAAACCTGGGTCTTATCTAAGGAGGCTTGATTTTGAAGAGGTTCCCAGTCCTGATAAGAGCAGTACCACACTGGAGAACCAATTCAACAGTGTTGAGAAATTCCCCAAAGGCTTGCCTCCAAATGACTTGGAGTCCTCAAAGTCTGTCTTCTGGGCAGGCTGGGACAAATCCAACTCTGACCAGTCATGTACAGGTTCAAGTAAAGGAAGCTCTATCAAGGGATCCACTAATTTTGTGGTTGATGAGTCAGATAGTTTCCACATGTCCAGTGAGGCCTGTATGGATGTGGCCTACCTGAACAAAATCTCAGAGTTGGACTCCATGATGCTGGAGGGTGAGAGTTCCTGTAGTCCAGGGCTCTCTGTTGATTCCTGTCTTTCCACAGATATGGACAACACCCTAGTTCCAGAGCCTCAAACATTCCCTAATGCCTTGTCAAGCCATGCTGGTAAACCAGTGACGCACAACAAGCATAACAATCACCAACCTTGTGACAATAAGGAGAGCATCTTGAACGACAAAGAAACTCCAAAAGGTTCAGCAGAAGAAGGTTGTGCTGCATTAGTCTCTGGTAGGAAGAGTGGCGTCTGTGGAGGGGCCTCTCACACCGAAGAGCTATCTTTTGATTTGCTGTTTGATCCTTCGGATGAGAATAAGGCCGGTCCCTCTGGCTTTCCAGCAAGCCAAGATCATGATCTTGTAAACCCCTCCTCTTCCTCCTCTGGCTACACTGCTGGTCAGCCTGTGAGCACAACAAGAGACAGACACACGCTGAACAGCAGTCAGCCAATAAAGAGAAAGTCCCACAGTCCCTTTACCATAAGCAGTCCCACCAAACATTCAAAGCTCATGTGAAAAATGTCAAAACAAACATGTGTTCCTGGTGCACTACTCTTGGTACAGTGTTATGGTGATTGTGTGATGCTAGGGTGTAACTTATTGTTATTTGTCTCTTGTAATATTACAAGAATTAAGCTAAAACGAGATAGGAATGTCATAGTTTTTGTGTAGTGTGCTTGTAGGCCTCATTAGTGATGTGCTAATGCACACTGATCACACTGGTGATCGCATTGTAGTCCTAACCCATGCTGTTTTGTTCTACTATAGTTGGGGCTGAGACATTTTCCAAGTATACCTTCAGCCTTGTTTTCTGTATTCTGCTAATGGTCTTTGGACTTTCTAATGGCTTGTAATACTGAAGACAGATGAATATGACTGTCATTAAAAATTGCTGAATTAGTAGTTGTAATGTATATTAGGAAATGAAACGGGAATGCATTAAATAGTCAAAAAATTATGAAAATTAATTTTGCCTTTCTGTATGGTTTGCATTGCCTGGTCCAGTAACTCATCACTGGCATTGGGGATTAATATGTTGTGTACCAGTTACATTTGTTTTTTTTTTTCCTCACACTGTCCATATTTTTTCTATTTTTGCTGGTAATTTTGCAACACATTAAACCAGTAATAAATTTGTCGCCACTGAAAGTGGAACCAACACTGCAAAACATGCTGCCTGTAACGACGCACATTAGAGACCCCACGCACACTAAATCCATTGGCGCAGAAAGCGCCTTATTTATTATGCAAATTTAACGATATCGTGTATATTTCACATACCTCTAATCGCTGCATGAAATTTTAATTGGGGAGCCGTTGTGGTTTGAATAAATGAAGTGTTAATTCATTGGGATTAATTAATTTAGGTAAAGACTGTGTACAAGGTTACACTGGTGTATTAAATCAATTTGTTTAGTGCTCATCTGGCGATGATGGGCTCTAATGATAAAGGGGGCGGTGTCAGTATTTCCAAGGGTTAATATGAGAAATGGGACTGTGGGCCAAGAACTACTGGAAAACCATACAACTTTTACAACAAAAAATACATTATTAAAATTGTTTAATATGTCTATACCGATGCCTACAAGATTAAAATTGCTTATTTATTAATTTCATATTAAATATAGACCTCGTGTTTTTGTGTGTATATTTTCCCCAATACTCGATTGGAAACAACTTTCTGAAATCAGACGTCCAGCCTAAAATAGACAGATGCTCAATTCTGCGGCATAAAGTCAATATTATTCGGCCTCCAGTTAAAAGATAAGGCCTACAGGCACTGGGAACGGCGAGGTTCTGTGGCTGGGAGGAGAGGAGTGAGCCCTTAAAAAACGCAGGCATCCAGTCTCCAGATGTTATTGCCTGCCCTGTGAGCAGTTTTTATCTGTCAGCCTGTTCACTGTTCTGGCAGTTTATGTCTCGCGAGAGCAGCCGAGCACGGGCTTGACGAGATCTGAGGCGCTCAGGTGTAAGAGCCTCTCTCATCCCCAGCAGTGGGAAACAGTAGACAGATAAGTGCGTCTGAGAGACTGCAGGCATCTCTGTGATCTCCGGGCTCAAGGCTGCACTCGGCGCACTATACAGCGAACTACACTGCGTCATTACTGGATAGGCAAAGGATCACTCTGTGTCTGTGATTGTTTTCTAGCTCTTGTAGCCGTTATCCCCCTTCTTTCCGTGCACTTTAATTGGAGAAGCTCGCCAAGATGATGTCCATGAACAGCAAACAGCCGCACTTCGCCATGCATCCCTCTTTACCCGAACACAAGTATACCACCCTGCATTCCAGCTCGGAAGCTATAAGGAGAGCCTGTCTGCAAACTCCACAGGTAAACCATCCCCGAAAACTTTCGCTTTGTCCTTGTTTTTTTTTCTTCTTCTTTTTTTGTTACTTGCCTAAGCTGCTTGAGCACTGAGCGCTGTCTGTGCCTAATAACAAGGGCTGCTCCAAGGCACATTCAGCCAAGACGCGCACTTAATGTTTTTTTCATGTATTCCACAGCAATCACTGGAAGAGTCTGTGATCTTTTTGAAAGCATGCTCACGCAACGCCGGGCTTTACTGTTTTTGTATTAATTTTTATGACTTGCCGCTTCTGAAGGAATACTCCGACTCTGTTATGTGTCGCCAAAAGTCCCGACTGACAGATTCATTTATGCTTTTTTCTTTTTTTTTTTCTGTCGCCTTCCTTTTTTCTTCACGTCCTTTCCCATTTCTTACTCATTTTGAAAACCTTCATTCTCCCCCTCTCTTTCTTTCTGTCTTTCTTTTTTTTTTTTATCCCCCCCCCTCTTGCAGTTACAGAGTAACATATTTGCAAGCCTGGATGAGACGCTGCTGGCTCGGGCTGAGGCTTTGGCGGCCGTGGACATCGCCGTGTCCCAGGGCAAGACGCACCCGTTCAAGCCCGACGCCACCTACCACACGATGAGCACGGTGCCATGCTCGTCGACATCCACCGTGCCACTAGCCCACCACCATCATCACCATCACCACCACCACCACCAGAACCTGGAGCCACCGGACATTATGGACCACATCAGCTCGCCGTCTCTCAGCTTAATGTCCAGTGCGCACGACGTGGCGGGCGGCGGAGGTGGCGGTGGCGGCGGAGGTGGCGGTGGTGGGCTCATCTCCACCTCTGCTCACCCGCACTCTCACATGCACGGTTTGGGTCACCTCTCCCACCAAGCTATGAGCATGAACTCACCTCTCACCCACCACGGGCTCTTACCGGGCCATCACGGGGGAGGTCAAGGCGGCCCTGGGCTCACAAACAACGGACTTCCCTCCATTAATGACTCGGACACAGACCCAAGGGAGCTGGAGGCTTTCGCGGAGCGCTTCAAACAGCGGAGGATCAAGCTGGGGGTGACACAGGCGGACGTGGGCAGCGCTTTGGCTAATCTCAAAATCCCCGGCGTTGGATCACTGAGCCAAAGTACAATTTGTCGATTCGAGTCTTTAACTCTCTCCCACAACAACATGATTGCGCTCAAACCCATCCTCCAGGCCTGGCTAGAAGAGGCCGAGGGGGCCCAAAGGGAAAAAATGAGCAAACCTGACATTTTCAACGGAGGAGAAAAGAAACGCAAGAGGACCTCGATAGCAGCCCCAGAAAAGAGGTCTTTGGAGGCTTACTTCGCTGTACAACCTCGACCGTCGTCTGAGAAAATAGCAGCTATAGCTGAAAAGTTGGACCTGAAAAAAAATGTGGTACGAGTGTGGTTTTGTAACCAAAGACAGAAGCAGAAGCGGTTGAAATTTTCCGCGGCTCACTGATGGGCGAGGAAGAGAAGTTAAAAAAAAAAAAAAAAAAGTTGTGTGACTGAATTTGGGGACCAAGGGACACCGAGACACCATTTTCAGTCTTTTGTCTCCAGCGATTTTACACGCTGGTGCACAATGGACTTTAGATACCCATTTTATGAGGCTTCATATATCCTGTTTATTTTCACGTTATCGGTGAATGTGAAGTATGCAAATAACAGATTACACAAACTTGGCTCAGATGTTACCAGGGAAAAGTTTAGCGACGTCGACATTGCCTTTTAAATAAAAGAAAACAAAAGAAAAAAACTTGTGGAAAGAGGTAATTTGCTCGATACTATAGCGAGTTATTTTCTCCGAATAGGCCTGTTATTTTGAAGTATAGCCATTTACGAATTACCTCACTGATTGTTAAATGTGGTTTGGGTTTGATCTTTTCTGTCGTTGATATAGACTAAGTCATGACTGTTCATTTATTCATCCGTTCATTTATTCTTATTTGGAGGCTGCTACGAACTGAAATTTAGTTGCAAACTTTTTATGGCTATCGGAAAAATAATTATTTTTCAGGCCTGCATGAAATCCTAATTCACGGGAAGTAATTTAGCCTGTGTGGGCTGTCACATCTGCAGATATATTTATTTTGAATTTGCACAAAGGACCCTTTAGGTTTCTAGATCGGCTATGTCGAAATGCGTTTGTATATACAGACATCACTTTATCACTTACCAGAGGTGAGCTCCTGTATTCTGGAAACAAAATTAATAAGGGGGAGGGGGTCTATCTGCACCATTGGCATCACTGGGAAAAGTTTCAGACAGATCAGAGCATGATAGCTCTGTCTACATCATTAAGAAGAGATCGCAATCAATAAAAGGGGTTTTTCGTTCTTTCATGTGTTTCAGTTTGCAGTGCAAACACTCTATGCATTGGAAGAAGAATCACTGCATAGCCTACAGCAGAGTTGTCTACTGCTAGACCTTATTTTGTGGATGGTGTAAGTCACTGTTTAATGCCTGTTTTCACATTGAGATCACCACGTTGTTTGTCGTGTTAACTGTTACGGAAACGTTGTGTAAGTAATATTTTACTTTGTGCACAAAAGTATGTTTACAAAAACTGCGGCGACATGTGCATCATGGAGAAAATGTCCCACTGTCTCCTTCCCTCTTTCACAACTTCTCCACTCTCCTCTGTTGTCCTCTTACTTTCATTGGTACTATTCATCCTGTAAGCCAAATCCAACAGGGAGGTGTGTTCCAGCAATCTTCTAATAAATCAAAGAAAGAAAACTGTGCTTTTCCTGGTTGTGATTCGGCCTGCACGGCACACGATTATCAAGGTTACTGCTGGTGCAATAGTTTAACGCATTACTATGGCCACGTGATAAAGCGTTTGGTATGGTTTTAAATGGCGTAGCTTTATTCTAATCAGCGATATAAAACTCATTATAATGGTTGTATATACATTTGCCTAATTTTAGAGGATAATATTAAAGTTTAAAGTTTAACTTTTGAAAGTTAGATGCGTATAATTTTACATTTTTGCGCCGTTAGTTTCTCTATTATTATTATTATTATTATTATTATTATTATTATTATTATTATTATTATTATTATTATTATTATATAAACTAATATAAGTTTTACTTAAAATGTTTGTTTATTTTTTCTATATTATACTCATAATATTTATTTGGTATAGTAAGTAAATTGCGAGGCTGTATTTTAGTTGTCCTTACCTTTTATTTAAACATCTGAACATAAAATAGGATGAATTAATGAGTAATAGGCTGTTAAAGGAAAAAGTTTTCTTCCTATATTGACACAGGCCCAACAATCAACATTTAATGAAGTTTTAAAGTAGAATAACTGAGCACTGACACCAGAGAGAGCGAGAGAGAGAGAGAGACGATAGAGAGAGAAAGAGGGTGAGAGAGAGAGAATGAGAGAGAATGAGAGAGAGGGAAAAAAGAAAAAGAAAAGTTGATTTTCTTTTTAAAAATGACCACTGTGTGACCTCTACCCCCTCCAAATATTTCTGTTCACTCCTAACTTGCAGATAGGCTATATCAATTTTTTTTTTGTGGGGCTTCACGTTCGGCTGCATTCATAAAGAGGAATTTTTAAGAGCATGTAATGCAATATTAATCGCGATTTGCTGATATAAAATGCAATATTTTCAGACAGCTTTCGGGGGTTTCAGGGGAAGCAGGCGGATGAAGGAAGTCGCTGTTAAATAGCAGAGAAAGCTGCTCTTTATTGCTTTTCTTTAGCTTTTGGCTACACGGACAGAAGACAGCGAATCCTTAACGTAAGTAAAATACTTTTTTGTTGAATTTTTAAGAAATTTTGTTGGTCATTTGTAACTTTTTTTCTTTTTTAAAGATTAGCATAGACGTATGTCATTTTGAATGAAAATATATATATTTTTTCTTCTGCAATTGCTTTTCCATTTAAATTGTAACAGGCCTGCTTCGTGGCGTTCCCCACTGCTAGCCTTATTCCACTACTTCATTCGTTCAATTCTGTAAAACATAATTTTGTAAATCTAATTTAAAAATTGAGGAAAATTGTGCAAAAAATAATAAGAAATTTGTTTTCGTTGTGAGAATATTTTTCCAAACGCTGTTCTTTCGTGATACAGACTTTCTAGGAAAAAAGAAAAGAATGAATGAAATGTAAAAAAAAAAAAAAAAAAAAAAGCTATTTGCTCATTAAGTGATATTGCAAATTTCCTGTTAGAGGTTGCCGCTATCACAGAGTCCTTTTTGTTGCATTGTTACGAAATAGTACAGCTGTTATATATATGTATATATATGTGTATATATATGTGTGTATGTATATATATATATATATATATGTATATATATATATATATGTATATATATATGTATATATATGTAAATATATATATATATATATAAAGGTGTGTGTGTGTGTGTGTGTGTGTGTGTGTGTGTGTGTGTGTGTGTGTGTGTGTGTGTATATGTATACACAATGGCTTAAAAGTTTCACCACCTCATACTATCTACTGAGAGTAACGCAACACCGCTGGCACTGAACATACTCCACGCGCAGCACCGCACACGCCACATGGCAATCATTTCAGCACCACGAACAGCTCCGTTGGCGGATTGAAGAGTAATACATTATTGAAAGCCTATATCAAACAGCTCTGGGGTGCTGTCTCTCTGCACAGGGGCTCTGGATGAAGTCGGACTGTCTGCCTGCACAATAGCCTCTAATATGTTAATGGCCGTAGGGGATGCCTGAGGTACCATCCCCAGCTGCCTCGCCTACCATATGTCAGCCCGTTACGACAGAGTCCTCTATTAATCAGGGGGATATTTCATCAGCAACCTCACCGATATTATAACCCTTAAAGTTCTATCAATAGTCGACCGTGCCGGCGCCCGATCATAGGTATCCTTAGTGCCTGGGCCTAAAAGGGCCGTCCTCCTATAATCGTGTCTAGATCGTTTGAGTTACCCCATCCCGTCCCATTTCACTTCAGGTGTCCCGTTTGAGCCTTGTTACAATGAAAAACTAGATTATTATTATTATTATTATTATTATTATTATTATTATTATTATTATTATTATTATTATTATGTAACAGTGTTAATCACCGCCTTTCTTTCCTCTTTTGTATTCTTGCATAGGCAGCGATGGATTAATCACGGAGCCTACCAAAGGATCTCATAACTTAATTCCTTCAGGCTTCTAGTCAGGGGAGTAATTAATCTATACCGTGGATGTAAATAAGAGGAAATTGGATTCCTGACAGACGAAATGAGAGACTCTCTGACACCACGTTGGCAAATAATGATTTCACCACACGTTATGGTAACGCAGGCGCTTAGATTTATGAGAGCACGACTTTTTAGTATAGCTCTGAGCGGAGGGGAGTGGGCCTACCCTAATCGTAGCTGTTAGACGCCCAGGTTAAGATGGATTAGATCATTAGAATTACAACACTTCGAGCTGAAAGTTAAAGGAAATGGAAAGCTCTAACATACTGCGTTGGTTAAGCTTTTTTTCCTTCTTCTTTTTTCTTCCCCAATTGGCTTATGCTTTGTTCTTGCTTTGACATTGTTACACCCAATTTATAGAGTTTCTTAAAACAACATCAGTAAAACATATCTAAGATAAGAGCTCCCAAGGAGGGACCCCGCTGATCTAACAATAAGCAAGAAGGAGGCCCTTTTGGACGGAAATGTCAAACCGGGGATGTGGATGCGTAGATCCCCCAGATCTGCACTCATTTCCCACTTATATTTGCTCAGTAATCCGCTGTGGCAGCCCTCCATCGCCCGGGACCTGGTTTGAGAGGCGATGCTGTTGACACAAGGGTATATTTCAATCACAGAGGGTTCAGAGTCAGACGCACAACTTATTTGTCTAATAAATCCGTCATTTAGTAAGAAAAATATTTGATCTTGAGGGGCTGACCTCTTGCCATGTAGCTACTGACAGATAAAAATGGGCAGCCTATGTATGCTTCACGGATATGCAAGTAGGCTGCATAGCATAAAGCGCAATTTAGATTCATATTTGTATGGCGCCCAGTCAAAG
>NW_024582556.1:569815-574956 GCF_018398535.1 Haplochromis burtoni | reverse complement strand
CTATAAAAGTACGATGGCTTCAGTTATAGGGGGCATTATAATCAGAACAGCTGGCCTGTGTGGAGTGCCAAATTGTCGTCTTGGTAGTACAGAGCGTCATTAGAAAAGTTTTAGTATTGTTGGACTCAAAGTTGTGAAATAAAAACTCTCAGTAGGGATTTTCATTGTATTCATACACTGTCCAAGTTCACCATGTGTTGGGTTTTTCAAATCAGTCTGCTTGTTTTTCTTTTTGTTTTGTTTTTTGTAACCTAAAATTTTAAAACCCCTTAATTAAACTCTCTGAACAAGCAAACAGGAATCTCAGGCTTTTAAACGGCTTAAAAGAGTCCACACTGCCACTCCTTTCATCATCATGGCTCAAACATTTACTGCTTCTCCCGCTCACTGATCTTAATGGGCACATTTCCACCAATTAGACGGTGTAACAGATGAAACGCCCCGCTGTTATCGTTGACCGGAACAAACAAACAAAACCAAAAAAAACCCCCAAAAAAACCCAACAAAAAACAAAAACAAAATGTACACGTGACTTTAAAATAAATACCTGAAATCACTTAGACAAATGTCAACCCAAACCTTTTGGCACATAACCAAGAAAAGCTCAAGTTAAACCGAGTACCTTGGTACCTATTATAATTTAGAGATTAGCGACGGTAGCCTGTATTCCTTACAGTAAAAATGATCCTTCTGTCATATTTGTGAGCTTTGGTACAACTCCAGATGTTACAAATTACCTGCAGTGATGACTGTGAAACCCAGAGGCATATCCAACAAAAATCTAGCTGACTTTAAATATGGTTTAGCCTCGTAGCTTCTTGGCCCAAGCGTTTGACAGCTATTCTGACAAAGTGCATCACTAAAACATCAAAACACTTGTCAGTGTCTGCATGGTTCGTTGCGGGATTCTTCACCTCGTTCAGAAAGTATTACCACCTAAATGTCACTTTATGCAAAATCTGCCTCACCTAAATGCCATTTATTTCCCAATCCCTGCCTCCCGAGCCGCCATGGCCCCGGGCGGAGTGCTCTTTGAACCCTAGTATTGAACCTATTTTCCTTCTCGTCTTTACCCGCACGTGCAGCAGATAGAAAGTGCGCGGTAAAGAGAGGGGCGCGCGACCGGAAACGAAAGGAGAGCCTGCACGAGCACGGTTGACGTCCTATTGCTTGAGATGCCTCTAAGTGGACAATATTTTAAGCTTTTCGACAGTCATGAATAACAAGCGAAAGGGATAGGGTTCGCGCTCAGGTCAGGGTTGTGTTCTCCTCTTATAGCATTGAATGACTCTCGAAAAAAAAAAGTGCTCTGATGACGCGAAAATCGACGTGGCGTGTTTTAAATATTTCATAATAGACTGCTCGAGTCACGAAAACGTTTTACAAGTTGTCATAACCTGCCATACGGTAAAAATGATAAAATAAAATATAATTTTGCCATTAAAAAATGTTTACCCGTTCCTTTAGCCTATTTGTTTATGGCCAGTAACTTTTGATAAGGTTCTCATGCCCCTCTTGTCTTTAGTCACTAAAAAAAGGCTCATCGTTAAAGTGAAACACAGTTAAATATTCCCGCAATGCAAACATATGTTGCTTTTTTTGACTGACCCAACATCTATCCAACAAAGAGACAAACAGCGTATCGCACTTTTTTACTCGTCACAAGACATTTCGACGGCAAAAAAAAAAAAAAAAAAATCCTAAAAGGTTTTTGAATTCGTTTATTTGTATTTACTGCTTTTATAGAAACATTGTCTTCAGTTTACTCTGAACTTGTAGCCTAAATAGGTTTGAGAAGTGCAACACTTCTTATCGTACTAATGAAATACACAGAAATGATCCTACTGATTTGTCGCTGACCTTGGTGCTGAACACCACAATAACAACAGGCTTTCTGGAGAAAAATAGCATGTTTTTCTTTTTAGGAATATGCTGAGCTTGAAAAATAAACTGGACACTGATGTCTTCAAAGTAGTCAATTGGCTCACTTCAAACGCCTTCGGGAGATCGTATAATGTGCATCTTCATAAATGTGAGACTATTTGAAGAAATAATTGCTGCGCAGCCGGTTAAAGCCACAAGTTGTTAAAACAGGCTGTCTTTCGAGGAACTAACTCGTCTTCTCAGGGTTCAGCTAAAACTTTTAAACGCTTGAGCTATTTTAGGGTTCATGCATTTACCCTTTACGTTTCCAGTTTCCAATATAAAACAATAATGATATTCTGAATTCTCAATTTTAACTGTCTACTTCCGTTAAAATTGGTGTCCCACAATTTTAACGGAAGTAGACTTCTTTTTAAACTTTGTCCTACATAGATCAAAAATTTTACAGATCTACTTCTTCGAGCATGAGCTGTGAGGGTATTTCATGTTCTTGTGAGTGGCCAGTTCCCCATTGGTAGATATTGAATATCTTCCTCTGTACACATAGACTTCGATAATGAGGAGTGTCGGCCACCGTTTGCCCGCCGCCACGCCATCAAATATTCATCACTGTTGATTAAACAGCCGGCAGCTGCCGATCGGCCGGGTGTCAAATTTGTATCCAGCTACCTCGCTACTCAGCCAGGCTGAATACAATGGATTTGCACTCTGAAATGTTCCACGAAATAATAGTTCACAAAGTGTGTATGTACGCCAAAGTGTGCGTGGGGGAATATCAGTGGCACTCTTAAAATATAGCAGGGCTTAAGCGTTTTTATCCTGACCATCAGCCAGAGCAGAGAGAAAAAAGTGTTTGTGTGTGTGCGTGTGTGTGTGTGTGTGTGTGTGTGAGAGAGGTTATTGTGAGGCACGTTAAATATTTCATGAGTTGTTAGAGGTTGGAGTAGAGAGGAAAGACTGCCCAGGAAGGCTGGTTCAACTCATTTGCTGAACTCGAACTGGGAAGCATGGAGGGGGAGCAAATGTTGACACACACACACACACACACACACACACACACACACACACACACACACACACACACACACACACACACACACACAGAGTCTTTATTGGTTGAATAGGCATCCTCTTGAAAGCCAGTGACAATGTAAATAGGACAATTGCAGTAGTACTAGTAACACATTTTCAGACAGTCCTTGCTCACGCTTGTCTTTCCTCTGTTTTCTCTGCCTCTAAAGGTGAAAACTCCACTTAGCTGTGCCACTTCAAAGTTCCATGGCTCATTTAGCATCTAACTGACATCTAATTGGATGACTGATGGCAATTTGATTCTCACTTCTCCCATAACAGGAAGAAAAAGCATGATTTTCTTACTTCCAACTGTTTTGACAACACAAAGGTACACATAGATAGATAGATAGATAGATAGATAGATAGATAGATAGATAGATAGATAGAAAAATGTCAGATAACTAATTTTGTAGTAACCTTTGGTACTTTGACTCAGGACTGAGCTCAGGTTCTAATGCTATTATACCTACCACCGAGCTAACCTAGGGCTGGATTCCAATAAACTTACTCAAGGTAAAATGTTTTAATGTGCACAGATGCTTGGTCAGGCCACTAATAGGTATCTGTATTTTTCTGTTTAATACATCTGTGTCATGCGCTGTAGAAGACATTTAATAGAACCATGCAAAAACAGTCAGCATTTGACAGCAAGAGGTAGCGTCTCAGAGAAAGACTGAAAAGACAAAAAGAGAGCTCAGCTTACTGGCCATTGATCGCCTTTCTCTGATCCTATTAGCCTCTTGTTACCCAGACTGGAATATCATCCTCTGGATCCCCTTACTGGAATATCCAACTCATGACACAGTTGTTAGATCAGCACCTCAACCCGAATGTCGCCGATCGACCAGCCGGCAGTGAATAAAAATGAAAAAGGCTGCACCACTGACTAGTGGTCATGTCGCTCAAATGAGAAATCAAGACAGATCTTCTTTAGCAGAGTTTAAACGAATCAAAAGTTTGCAAGTAAAGGTGTTTTTTCTCAATGAAGCATTTCGCCAGGAACTGATAACTTTTTAGCACAAAGTTTCTCCTACAGTCAATAGACTCATCGCTACTACCTTACATCCCCATCACACAATACATTGGGTTGTAATCATCATCAGGCCCAAGAGACAGTCACTGGATGCCTCGAGGATCACATGTAAGTTCCAGCCATTTCTGATACCTTTCATCAATACCACATGTTCTAATATTGATTGTTATGTCCTCAGTGTCCCGACTTCGCACCTTGCAGGTCACACAGTGTGAAATCAGCTCTCCAGTTTGTTACTCCTGAGACCTCATTGGCTCCTCAAAAGACTGACAGCTTTGACAGGTGGAGCTGGAGTCGACTTTGACAAAGTACTGATTAGCCTGTCACTCTGAATGGAGGAAAGCTGCGAACTATGTAAAATTCATTCACTCACTTCCTGCAAGCAGACTGACTGCATTATGTCACTGAGCTAGATAAATAGAGATGACTAATTATGCTTGAGTTATAAGCACCGATCACATTGATGCATCTGTGCAAGAGTTTCACTGCATAGTTTTGCTGGCATTTTAGTAATTATACGCCAGTTTGTTAATTAATGGGGTGTAATTATCTAGTGAATTAACAATGTGGATTATTAGTTTGTCCTACAGTTCTCCATAAAAGCAGAAAATAAATTCAGTTCTTGACTGTTTAAGTTTGTTTTGTTTTACCCATCAGATTTTTATGGGGCTGTATACTTTCATTCACGCAAAATAGCAAAACACAGAAATCTGCATGGCTCATTTATTCATGCCTGCCTGTGTCATAGCATCGCATCTTTTAGGTGCTTTTTAAACATCTGTCTACTGTGGAATGGAAAATTAGCAACACTGGATAACTGTAGCTCATTTACAGCTTTTTTGTCTTTTGATGACTGAATGTTTTACAAATACCTGACAAACCCATAAAACTCTCTCACTTAGTTCAGGTTCTTTACACATGTGTATGTGGTAGGCACATGTGCATACATGAGAACAGTCATTAATAAAAGGATGTGACAGCTCCACACATATAAAAACCACGAAAAAGGCTTACAAGAAGCTTTGTTAAAATGTTTAAATACATTGCTTTGCCAATTAAAGTACATAAAATGCACTAAAATTTATAAAGAAATGTAATTTTTTCCACATGTGGTATGGAACGACCTGTCCAGGGTGTACCCCGCCTCTCG
>NW_024582556.1:493604-569790 GCF_018398535.1 Haplochromis burtoni | reverse complement strand
TTGGGGGGGGGGGGGGGGGGCGGGGGGGGGGGGGTACCCAGACGGATAATATTGCACAACAGTCAATCATGGTAATTAGAGGTGGTATCAACAGTAGTCTGGTCTGCTCAGGTTTGAGATAAAGGATGTGTTAAGGTACGTGCTAATCTTAGGATCAGTTCATCTGTTTTCTTGGATTAATTAATTTAGACATTTTTAAAATGTTCATTTGTACACGTCTAATTATATTAAATTAAAATTTGACAAGGTGAACAATTTTCAATTATTACTTGTCAGTTGTCAGCTGTAAGCCCCACGATGGTGTAACTGGCTCCTATATGTCATAGACTGTATACAAAAGATGGAAACGGTGCCAGTTGGTTTGTGGTATCCTAATTTAATGTCTCAAGTCTAATGTTTGTCAAATCACCATCTTGGTTTTTAGTGGCATGATCTGTGATCTGACTTTGAAACTGAGGGCCATGGGCATTTTTTTTTTAACTCTTAATAAGAGCATCATTTACAAAATGATAGTTGAGTTGTATTAATGAGACTTAAAGCTTTCAGGTGAGACCCTAACCTTATTGCAAAAGTATTCACTGAATTAACCATAGAGTAAATTGACGTAAAGTTATTTTCTCGTAGGCTTCTACAGAAGAGTTGCCCCCTGCTGGCATTTAGAAAGAATTTAAGATTAATTACAAAACATTAATATAAAAATATCAGTGACATAATTTCACATTCCATACCACATCCATCCATCCATTCGCTTCCGCTTATCCTTTTCAGGGTCGCGGGGGGCGCTGGAGCCTATCCCAGCTGTCATAGGACGAGAGGCGGGGTACACCCTGGACAGGTCGTTCCATACCACATGTGGAAAAAATTACATTTCTTTATAAATTTTAGTGCATTTTATGTACTTTAATTGGCAAAGCAATGTATTTAAACATTTTAACAAAGCTTCTTGTAAGCCTTTTTCGTGGTTTTTATATGTGTGGAGCTGTCACATCCTTTTATTAATGACTGTTCTCATGTATGCGCATGTGCCTACCACATACACATGTGTAAAGAACCTGAACTAAGTGAGAGAGTTTTATGGGTTTGTCAGGTATTTGTAAAACATTCAGTCATCAAAAGACAAAAAAGCTGTAAATGAGCTACAGTTATCCAGTGTTGCTAATTTTCCATTCCACAGTAGACAGATGTTTAAAAAGCACCTAAAAGATGCGATGCTATGACACAGGCAGGCATGAATAAATGAGCCATGCAGATTTCTGTGTTTTGCTATTTTGCGTGAATGAAAGTATACAGCCCCATAAAAATCTGATGGGTAAAACAAAACAAACTTAAACAGTCAAGAACTGAATTTATTTTCTGCTTTTATGGAGAACTGTAGGACAAACTAATAATCCACATTGTTAATTCACTAGATAATTACACCCCATTAATTAACAAACTGGCGTATAATTACTAAAATGCCAGCAAAACTATGCAGTGAAACTCTTGCACAGATGCATCAATGTGATCGGTGCTTATAACTCAAGCATAATTAGTCATCTCTATTTATCTAGCTCAGTGACATAATGCAGTCAGTCTGCTTGCAGGAAGTGAGTGAATGAATTTTACATAGTTCGCAGCTTTCCTCCATTCAGAGTGACAGGCTAATCAGTACTTTGTCAAAGTCGACTCCAGCTCCACCTGTCAAAGCTGTCAGTCTTTTGAGGAGCCAATGAGGTCTCAGGAGTAACAAACTGGAGAGCTGATTTCACACTGTGTGACCTGCAAGGTGCGAAGTCGGGACACTGAGGACATAACAATCAATATTAGAACATGTGGTATTGATGAAAGGTATCAGAAATGGCTGGAACTTACATGTGATCCTCGAGGCATCCAGTGACTGTCTCTTGGGCCTGATGATGATTACAACCCAATGTATTGTGTGATGGGGATGTAAGGTAGTAGCGATGAGTCTATTGACTGTAGGAGAAACTTTGTGCTAAAAAGTTATCAGTTCCTGGCGAAATGCTTCATTGAGAAAAAACACCTTTACTTGCAAACTTTTGATTCGTTTAAACTCTGCTAAAGAAGATCTGTCTTGATTTCTCATTTGAGCGACATGACCACTAGTCAGTGGTGCAGCCTTTTTCATTTTTATTCACTGCCGGCTGGTCGATCGGCGACATTCGGGTTGAGGTGCTGATCTAACAACTGTGTCATGAGTTGGATATTCCAGTAAGGGGATCCAGAGGATGATATTCCAGTCTGGGTAACAAGAGGCTAATAGGATCAGAGAAAGGCGATCAATGGCCAGTAAGCTGAGCTCTCTTTTTGTCTTTTCAGTCTTTCTCTGAGACGCTACCTCTTGCTGTCAAATGCTGACTGTTTTTGCATGGTTCTATTAAATGTCTTCTACAGCGCATGACACAGATGTATTAAACAGAAAAATACAGATACCTATTAGTGGCCTGACCAAGCATCTGTGCACATTAAAACATTTTACCTTGAGTAAGTTTATTGGAATCCAGCCCTAGGTTAGCTCGGTGGTAGGTATAATAGCATTAGAACCTGAGCTCAGTCCTGAGTCAAAGTACCAAAGGTTACTACAAAATTAGTTATCTGACATTTTTCTATCTATCTATCTATCTATCTATCTATCTATCTATCTATCTATGTGTACCTTTGTGTTGTCAAAACAGTTGGAAGTAAGAAAATCATGCTTTTTCTTCCTGTTATGGGAGAAGTGAGAATCAAATTGCCATCAGTCATCCAATTAGATGTCAGTTAGATGCTAAATGAGCCATGGAACTTTGAAGTGGCACAGCTAAGTGGAGTTTTCACCTTTAGAGGCAGAGAAAACAGAGGAAAGACAAGCGTGAGCAAGGACTGTCTGAAAATGTGCTACTAGTACTACTGCAATTGTCCTATTTACATTGTCACTGGCTTTCAAGAGGATGCCTATTCAACCAATAAAGACTCTGTGGTGTTGTGTGCTCGTGTGTGTGTGTGGGTGTGTGTGTGTGGTGTGTGTGTGTGTGTGTGTGTGTGTTGTGTGTGTGTGTGAGAGTGTGTGTGTGTGTCAACATTTGCTCCCCCTCCATGCTTCCCAGTTCGAGTTCAGCAAATGAGTTGAACCAGCCTTCCTGGGCAGTCTTTCCTCTCTACTCCAACCTCTAACAACTCATGAAATATTTAACGTGCCTCACAATAACCTCTCTCACACACACACACACACACGCACACACACACACAAACACTTTTTTCTCTCTGCTCTGGCTGATGGTCAGGATAAAAACGCTTAAGCCCTGCTATATTTTAAGAGTGCCACTGATATTCCCCCACGCACACTTTGGCGTACATACACACTTTGTGAACTATTATTTCGTGGAACATTTCAGAGTGCAAATCCATTGTATTCAGCCTGGCTGAGTAGCGAGGTAGCTGGATACAAATTTGACACCCGGCCGATCGGCAGCTGCCGGCTGTTTAATCAACAGTGATGAATATTTGATGGCGTGGCGGCGGGCAAACGGTGGCCGACACTCCTCATTATCGAAGTCTATGTGTACAGAGGAAGATATTCAATATCTACCAATGGGGAACTGGCCACTCACAAGAACATGAAATACCCTCACAGCTCATGCTCGAAGAAGTAGATCTGTAAAATTTTTGATCTATGTAGGACAAAGTTTAAAAAGAAGTCTACTTCCGTTAAAATTGTGGAACACCAATTTTAACGGAAGTAGACAGTTAAAATTGAGAATTCAGAATATCATTATTGTTTTATATTGGAAACTGGAAACGTAAAGGGTAAATGCATGAACCCTAAAATAGCTCAAGCGTTTAAAAGTTTTAGCTGAACCCTGAGAAGACGAGTTAGTTCCTCGAAAGACAGCCTGTTTTAACAACTTGTGGCTTTAACCGGCTGCGCAGCAATTATTTCTTCAAATAGTCTCACATTTATGAAGATGCACATTATACGATCTCCCGAAGGCGTTTGAAGTGAGCCAATTGACTACTTTGAAGACATCAGTGTCCAGTTTATTTTTCAAGCTCAGCATATTCCTAAAAAGAAAAACATGCTATTTTTCTCCAGAAAGCCTGTTGTTATTGTGGTGTTCAGCACCAAGGTCAGCGACAAATCAGTAGGATCATTTCTGTGTATTTCATTACGATAAGAAGTGTTGCACTTCTCAAACCTATTTAGGCTACAAGTTCAGAGTAAACTGAAGACAATGTTTCTATAAAAGCAGTAAATACAAATAAACGAATTCAAAAACCTTTTAGGATTTTTTTTTTTTTTTTTTTTTTTTTTTTGCCATATGTTCCTTTAGAGTAAAAGTGCGATACGCTGTTTGTCTCTTTGTTGGATAGATGTTGGGTCAGTCAAAAAAAGCAACATATGTTTGCATTGCGGGAATATTTAACTGTGTTTCACTTTAACGATGAGCCTTTTTTTAGTGACTAAAGACAAGAGGGGCATGAGAACCTTATCAAAAGTTACTGGCCATAAACAAATAGGCTAAAGGAACGGGTAAACATTTTTTAATGGCAAAATTATATTTTATTTTATCATTTTTACCGTATGGCAGGTTATGACAACTTGTAAAACGTTTTCGTGACTCGAGCAGTCTATTATGAAATATTTAAAACACGCCACGTCGATTTTCGCGTCATCAGAGCACTTTTTTTTTCGAGAGTCATTCAATGCTATAAGAGGAGAACACAACCCTGACCTGAGCGCGAACCCTAACCCTTTCGCTTGTTATTCATGACTGTCGAAAAGCTTAAAATATTGTCCACTTAGAGGCATCTCAAGCAATAGGACGTCAACCGTGCTCGTGCAGGCTCTCCTTTCGTTTCCGGTCGCGCGCCCCTCTCTTTACCGCCCACTTTCTATCTGCTGCACGTGCGGGTAAAGACGAGAAGGAAAATAGGTTCAATACTAGGGTTCAAAGAGCACTCCGCCCGGGGCCATGGCGGCTCGGGAGGCAGGGATTGGGAAATAAATGGCATTTAGGTGAGGCAGATTTTGCATAAAGTGACATTTAGGTGGTAATACTTTCTGAACGAGGTGAAGAATCCCGCAACGAACCATGCAGACACTGACAAGTGTTTTGATGTTTTAGTGATGCACTTTGTCAGAATAGCTGTCAAACGCTTGGGCCAAGAAGCTACGAGGCTAAACCATATTTAAAGTCAGCTAGATTTTTGTTGGATATGCCTCTGGGTTTCACAGTCATCACTGCAGGTAATTTGTAACATCTGGAGTTGTACCAAAGCTCACAAATATGACAGAAGGATCATTTTTACTGTAAGGAATACAGGCTACCGTCGCTAATCTCTAAATTATAATAGGTACCAAGGTACTCGGTTTAACTTGAGCTTTTCTTGGTTATGTGCCAAAAGGTTTGGGTTGACATTTGTCTAAGTGATTTCAGGTATTTATTTTAAAGTCACGTGTACATTTTGTTTTTGTTTTTTGTTGGGTTTTTTTGTTTTTTTTTTTTGGTTTTGTTTGTTTGTTCCGGTCAACGATAACAGCGGGGCGTTTCATCTGTTACACCGTCTAATTGGTGGAAATGTGCCCATTAAGATCAGTGAGCGGGAGAAGCAGTAAATGTTTGAGCCATGATGATGAAAGGAGTGGCAGTGTGGACTCTTTTAAGCCGTTTAAAAGCCTGAGATTCCTGTTTGCTTGTTCAGAGAGTTTAATTAAGGGGTTTTAAAATTTTAGGTTACAAAAAACAAAACAAAAAGAAAAACAAGCAGACTGATTTGAAAAACCCAACACATGGTGAACTTGGACAGTGTATGAATACAATGAAAATCCCTACTGAGAGTTTTTATTTCACAACTTTGAGTCCAACAATACTAAAACTTTTCTAATGACGCTCTGTACTACCAAGACGACAATTTGGCACTCCACACAGGCCAGCTGTTCTGATTATAATGCCCCTATAACTGAAGCCATCGTACTTTTATAGCTTCCAAATTCAAATCGTTGGCAGTGTCCAAGCTGCTTTGTAACTGCGAACTTCATCTAGCTTACTTGTGTGTGTGTGTGTGTGTGTGTGTGTGTGTTTTTGTGTGTTTTTGTGTGTGTGTTTCTATTATTTTTATAGTTTGTTACATCAAAACAAACGTTCAGTGTGTTAAATGTTTTATTTCAGAGCTATAAGCACGTGATTCATAAGAAACTATGAAACTGTAAAAACTTTAACAAATATATGTTAAAAATAAATAAAAATTAGTCAGTGTCTGGACTTCTTAACTGGTTCACCTTTCGTTTCTCCTCAACACTGAATAAAAAAAGCTTTTCCGTTTTGCAACTCTAGTTTCTGAGAGCAAATGCCACAATAAGTGTGTGTGTGTGGGTGTGTGTGTGGGGGGGGGGGGGGGGGGGGCTTTGATCTGGGCGCCATACAAATATGAATCTAAATTGCGCTTTATGCTATGCAGCCTACTTGCATATCCGTGAAGCATACATAGGCTGCCCATTTTTATCTGTCAGTAGCTACATGGCAAGAGGTCAGCCCCTCAAGATCAAATATTTTTCTTACTAAATGACGGATTTATTAGACAAATAAGTTGTGCGTCTGACTCTGAACCCTCTGTGATTGAAATATACCCTTGTGTCAACAGCATCGCCTCTCAAACCAGGTCCCGGGCGATGGAGGGCTGCCACAGCGGATTACTGAGCAAATATAAGTGGGAAATGAGTGCAGATCTGGGGGATCTACGCATCCACATCCCCGGTTTGACATTTCCGTCCAAAAGGGCCTCCTTCTTGCTTATTGTTAGATCAGCGGGGTCCCTCCTTGGGAGCTCTTATCTTAGATATGTTTTACTGATGTTGTTTTAAGAAACTCTATAAATTGGGTGTAACAATGTCAAAGCAAGAACAAAGCATAAGCCAATTGGGGAAGAAAAAAGAAGAAGGAAAAAAAGCTTAACCAACGCAGTATGTTAGAGCTTTCCATTTCCTTTAACTTTCAGCTCGAAGTGTTGTAATTCTAATGATCTAATCCATCTTAACCTGGGCGTCTAACAGCTACGATTAGGGTAGGCCCACTCCCCTCCGCTCAGAGCTATACTAAAAAGTCGTGCTCTCATAAATCTAAGCGCCTGCGTTACCATAACGTGTGGTGAAATCATTATTTGCCAACGTGGTGTCAGAGAGTCTCTCATTTCGTCTGTCAGGAATCCAATTTCCTCTTATTTACATCCACGGTATAGATTAATTACTCCCCTGACTAGAAGCCTGAAGGAATTAAGTTATGAGATCCTTTGGTAGGCTCCGTGATTAATCCATCGCTGCCTATGCAAGAATACAAAAGAGGAAAGAAAGGCGGTGATTAACACTGTTACATAATAATAATAATAATAATAATAATAATAATAATAATAATAATAATAATAATAATAATAATAATCTAGTTTTTCATTGTAACAAGGCTCAAACGGGACACCTGAAGTGAAATGGGACGGGATGGGGTAACTCAAACGATCTAGACACGATTATAGGAGGACGGCCCTTTTAGGCCCAGGCACTAAGGATACCTATGATCGGGCGCCGGCACGGTCGACTATTGATAGAACTTTAAGGGTTATAATATCGGTGAGGTTGCTGATGAAATATCCCCCTGATTAATAGAGGACTCTGTCGTAACGGGCTGACATATGGTAGGCGAGGCAGCTGGGGATGGTACCTCAGGCATCCCCTACGGCCATTAACATATTAGAGGCTATTGTGCAGGCAGACAGTCCGACTTCATCCAGAGCCCCTGTGCAGAGAGACAGCACCCCAGAGCTGTTTGATATAGGCTTTCAATAATGTATTACTCTTCAATCCGCCAACGGAGCTGTTCGTTGTGCTGAAATGATTGCCATGTGGCGTGTGCGGTGCTGCGCGTGGAGTATGTTCAGTGCCAGCGGTGTTGCGTTACTCTCAGTAGATAGTATGAAGGTGGTGAATACTTGTTAGCCATACTGGCAATACAGTATATTATTAAAATACACACACACACACACACACACACACACACACACACACACACACACACACACACACACCTTTATATATATATATATATATTTACATATATATACATATATATATACATATATATATATATATACATATATATATATATTATATATATATACACATATATATACATATATATAACAGCTGTACTATTTCGTAACAATGCAACAAAAAGGACTCTGTGATAGCGGCAACCTCTAACAGGAAATTTGCAATATCACTTAATGAGCAAATAGCTTTTTTTTTCTTTTTTTTTTTACATTTCATTCATTCTTTTCTTTTTTCCTAGAAAGTCTGTATCACGAAAGAACAGCGTTTGGAAAAATATTCTCACAACGAAAACAAATTTCTTATTATTTTTTGCACAATTTTCCTCAATTTTTAAATTAGATTTACAAAATTATGTTTTACAGAATTGAACGAATGAAGTAGTGGAATAAGGCTAGCAGTGGGGAACGCCACGAAGCAGGCCTGTTACAATTTAAATGGAAAAGCAATTGCAGAAGAAAAAATATATATATTTTCATTCAAAATGACATACGTCTATGCTAATCTTTAAAAAAGAAAAAAAGTTACAAATGACCAACAAAATTTCTTAAAAATTCAACAAAAAAGTATTTTACTTACGTTAAGGATTCGCTGTCTTCTGTCCGTGTAGCCAAAAGCTAAAGAAAAGCAATAAAGAGCAGCTTTCTCTGCTATTTAACAGCGACTTCCTTCATCCGCCTGCTTCCCCTGAAACCCCCGAAAGCTGTCTGAAAATATTGCATTTTATATCAGCAAATCGCGATTAATATTGCATTACATGCTCTTAAAAATTCCTCTTTATGAATGCAGCCGAACGTGAAGCCCCACAAAAAAAAAATTGATATAGCCTATCTGCAAGTTAGGAGTGAACAGAAATATTTGGAGGGGGTAGAGGTCACACAGTGGTCATTTTTAAAAAGAAAATCAACTTTTCTTTTTCTTTTTTCCCTCTCTCTCATTCTCTCTCATTCTCTCTCTCTCACCCTCTTTCTCTCTCTATCGTCTCTCTCTCTCTCTCGCTCTCTCTGGTGTCAGTGCTCAGTTATTCTACTTTAAAACTTCATTAAATGTTGATTGTTGGGCCTGTGTCAATATAGGAAGAAAACTTTTTCCTTTAACAGCCTATTACTCATTAATTCATCCTATTTTATGTTCAGATGTTTAAATAAAAGGTAAGGACAACTAAAATACAGCCTCGCAATTTACTTACTATACCAAATAAATATTATGAGTATAATATAGAAAAAATAAACAAACATTTAAGTAAAACTTATATAGTTTATATATAATATATATATAATAATAATAATAATAATAATAATAATAATAAATAATAGAGAAACTAACGGCGCAAAAATGTAAAATTATACGCATCTAACTTTCAAAAGTTAAACTTTAAACTTTAATATTATCCTCTAAAATTAGGCAAATGTATATACAACCATTATAATGAGTTTTATATCGCTGATTAGAATAAAGCTACGCCATTTAAAACCATACCAAACGCTTTATCACGTGGCCATAGTAATGCGTTAAACTATTGCACCAGCAGTAACCTTGATAATCGTGTGCCGTGCAGGCCGAATCACAACCAGGAAAAGCACAGTTTTCTTTCTTTGATTTATTAGAAGATTGCTGGAACACACCTCCCTGTTGGATTTGGCTTACAGGATGAATAGTACCAATGAAAGTAAGAGGACAACAGAGGAGAGTGGAGAAGTTGTGAAAGAGGGAAGGAGACAGTGGGACATTTTCTCCATGATGCACATGTCGCCGCAGTTTTTGTAAACATACTTTTGTGCACAAAGTAAAATATTACTTACACAACGTTTCCGTAACAGTTAACACGACAAACAACGTGGTGATCTCAATGTGAAAACAGGCATTAAACAGTGACTTACACCATCCACAAAATAAGGTCTAGCAGTAGACAACTCTGCTGTAGGCTATGCAGTGATTCTTCTTCCAATGCATAGAGTGTTTGCACTGCAAACTGAAACACATGAAAGAACGAAAAACCCCTTTTATTGATTGCGATCTCTCCTTAATGATGTAGACAGAGCTATCATGCTCTGATCTGTCTGAAACTTTTCCCAGTGATGCCAATGGTGCAGATAGACCCCCTCCCCCTTATTAATTTTGTTTCCAGAATACAGGAGCTCACCTCTGGTAAGTGATAAAGTGATGTCTGTATATACAAACGCATTTCGACATAGCCGATCTAGAAACCTAAAGGGTCCTTTGTGCAAATTCAAAATAAATATATCTGCAGATGTGACAGCCCACACAGGCTAAATTACTTCCCGTGAATTAGGATTTCATGCAGGCCTGAAAAATAATTATTTTTCCGATAGCCATAAAAAGTTTGCAACTAAATTTCAGTTCGTAGCAGCCTCCAAATAAGAATAAATGAACGGATGAATAAATGAACAGTCATGACTTAGTCTATATCAACGACAGAAAAGATCAAACCCAAACCACATTTAACAATCAGTGAGGTAATTCGTAAATGGCTATACTTCAAAATAACAGGCCTATTCGGAGAAAATAACTCGCTATAGTATCGAGCAAATTACCTCTTTCCACAAGTTTTTTTCTTTTGTTTTCTTTTATTTAAAAGGCAATGTCGACGTCGCTAAACTTTTCCCTGGTAACATCTGAGCCAAGTTTGTGTAATCTGTTATTTGCATACTTCACATTCACCGATAACGTGAAAATAAACAGGATATATGAAGCCTCATAAAATGGGTATCTAAAGTCCATTGTGCACCAGCGTGTAAAATCGCTGGAGACAAAAGACTGAAAATGGTGTCTCGGTGTCCCTTCCCGAGTCATTCGTATTGATCAGCAAACTTTTTTTTTTTTTTTTTATTCTCTTCCTCGCCCATCAGTGAGCCGCGGAAAATTTCAACCGCTTCTGCTTCTGTCTTTGGTTACAAAACCACACTCGTACCACATTTTTTTTCAGGTCCAACTTTTCAGCTATAGCTGCTATTTTCTCAGACGACGGTCGAGGTTGTACAGCGAAGTAAGCCTCCAAAGACCTCTTTTCTGGGGCTGCTATCGAGGTCCTCTTGCGTTTCTTTTCTCCTCCGTTGAAAATGTCAGGTTTGCTCATTTTTTCCCTTTGGGCCCCCTCGGCCTCTTCTAGCCAGGCCTGGAGGATGGGTTTGAGCGCAATCATGTTGTTGTGGGAGAGAGTTAAAGACTCGAATCGACAAATTGTACTTTGGCTCAGTGATCCAACGCCGGGGATTTTGAGATTAGCCAAAGCGCTGCCCACGTCCGCCTGTGTCACCCCCAGCTTGATCCTCCGCTGTTTGAAGCGCTCCGCGAAAGCCTCCAGCTCCCTTGGGTCTGTGTCCGAGTCATTAATGGAGGGAAGTCCGTTGTTTGTGAGCCCAGGGCCGCCTTGACCTCCCCCGTGATGGCCCGGTAAGAGCCCGTGGTGGGTGAGAGGTGAGTTCATGCTCATAGCTTGGTGGGAGAGGTGACCCAAACCGTGCATGTGAGAGTGCGGGTGAGCAGAGGTGGAGATGAGCCCACCACCGCCACCTCCGCCGCCACCGCCACCTCCGCCGCCCGCCACGTCGTGCGCACTGGACATTAAGCTGAGAGACGGCGAGCTGATGTGGTCCATAATGTCCGGTGGCTCCAGGTTCTGGTGGTGGTGGTGGTGATGGTGATGATGGTGGTGGGCTAGTGGCACGGTGGATGTCGACGAGCATGGCACCGTGCTCATCGTGTGGTAGGTGGCGTCGGGCTTGAACGGGTGCGTCTTGCCCTGGGACACGGCGATGTCCACGGCCGCCAAAGCCTCAGCCCGAGCCAGCAGCGTCTCATCCAGGCTTCAAGAATCTGGAAGGAACCTTGGCCCACAAAGTCAGGATCCAAATATCAGCCACTTATTGACCAATGTGACAAATAGCGACGGGGGTGGGGGGTGGGGAGAGGTTCAGCAGTCTGGGGAGAGGGAAAGGTGAGGAGATAAAGTGTACCACTGAATAATTCAGAATGAAAACACAGAGGAAATCGATCACAAGACCAAAATCTGATATTAATAGCAGATTACACTATAATGTTGGGTGGGTGGTGCATGTGTGTGTGACAGACATGAAGAGAGTTATGGAGGTGACTAATTTACTGCGTGCCATGTGGATCAAACTCACTTTGTGAACTCACTTGGGCTTTCACTTTATGACTTTTAAAATAACCATCTGCACTGAAGTGTAATGTTCACTGTGTTAGTTAGACACTTAAGAGTTGCTAAGTAATTAGCAGTACATTGGATTTATAATTGCCTATCATGGGCCTTTATTGGTCAATTACACCCTCAAATCAAGTGACTCAGCCAAATGTAGCAGCCTTATTATTACTCAATTAAAACAAATGCTCTCTGTGGTAGGGGGCTTGAGAGTGCAGGAGAGACAGGGATGGGTGGGGCGCTCCAGATCCCCAATATATCATCAGGTAATTAATATTTTCATTAACTCCCTCTCTGTTGAGCTGCGACCTGACTCTGATCGTTTCATTTCCCCTCCATGGGTTCGATACTGTAGTGGCGCCATAATTAGTTTGATTTATATCTAGCTCCTGTAATGAAGGAGATCGCTCGTTCCTTCCTCTTCCTTCTGCTGCAGCTCTGCCTGCACTCTTCTAATGTCCAATACGTAAGCCAGACTGGACATGGAAGCTATAGACCTTTGTGTATTGAGACAGCTCGTGAACAAGACGCATAGACATGGTTTATGAAAAATTCACACCGGGATCTTAGAGGACTGAGGACAAGCCTGTGTGTAACACGGCAAGGAAACATGGCTTATTAAAGATTGAAGCACACATGACGTACATATATGATTTTTTTTTCTTTTGGTCTCAAAGTTGAAATTCTTGATACTAGTACCCCCCAAAACAATAGGGATTAATAGAAAACATGATACTGGAAGCTATCAATGGCCTCATGAGGATTACATCTTTGTTGGTAATCTCAAATTGGTGCAAACTGTAAGATTTGGTTTATTAAAAAATATCTTTAAGGTTGCACATATCATATCATTTGTAGATAAATATAGAGGTCAATATCTGCAGCCATGATGTTTTTTGTGTGTAACGTATACAATGCAATCCATATGAGCTACAGGACTTCAGTGGCTTTACACTCAGCAGGGTACCACAGGAGAGCACATGAATGATTTCAGCATTAATAATGCTCCATTGATTATTGTTCTGCTGTTTAAAGGTGAATGGCAAAGCTTTCCGAGCAGCAGGGGAGAAAGAGACCTGTGTGTCTCAGGGAAGGCCTAATTTACATTTTGGAAAGTGCACCTTATTCCCGGGGGATCAGCCTATCATTTTCAGCCAATACTAACTCTGAACTTTCTTTGTTGTGAAAGACTCACCGGTCCTTTACACACAGGCTGCATTGTGGATGCTCAGCTATTTTTTTTCATGCAGCTAGTGTCCTGTTAAAAACACATGTCCGAATCCAGATTGTGAATTTGGATGAACTGGTTGCATGGATGGTAGTAAAATGCTAAGCATTAGGAGAATATTAAGAAATATTAATGCATTTTAATTATAATAGCCAGTTTGTTCCATTTTCTTCTATAAACTGCAGCGAAGCATGTTCGTTAGGAGGCCTGAGTTCAATAAGGCAGTAAGTTTCAAGGTTGGTTTTCCCTCTGTAGTCTGACTCCAGTTTTTTTTTTCTTTTTTTTGCTGAACACATAATTCCTGGGCATGATTGGACTGCAACCGATCTATGACCCATTTCAGAGGCAAGCTTCCTCTTTTAAAGAAAGGAGCAGAAAGCTCTTGCCAACAACTGCCCTCCAGCTAGCTCTGCATTAAGGTTATCTCAGTTTCAAGATTTTTAGAAAGGTAATCGTCAGCATAATACGCAGAGCTCAACACGTGAAAATGAAGCAACTTTCTCTTGATCCTACAGCGTTTGCTTCAGGAGACACAGCCTACAACATGGGTGTGGGTGTAAGTGTCAGTGAGAGTTCTTTGACTGACTGACTAAATGAATGAATGAATAAATATTAATTGGAATATAAACAGGCAAAATATCTAAACCACCTACATAATATTTGTGAGTCCCCCTTGTAACGACCTGTGGCAAGTTACCTATCAACCAAATATTATCAAGGACATTTTATTTGTGCTGTTGCTCTCCGGGATCAATATGTACCACCAAACAACTGATAAACGGCAATGACAGGAAACACTACGCGTTCTCTTCCCAGGTTTCATAAGAGCCAGAGCTAAGCGGGTGGAAACATAAAGATAATCTTCAGTGCCACATAAAAAGGAGCCAAATTAGCTAGCTAGCCAGACTGTCCATCTCAGCATCTCTCAGGCACATTTAGCGAGCACTGAATGCAGCTCTTTCTACCATTTCCCCTTACTCAATTATTGATGATAATTATCATGGCGTGCTTAGTCTGCACCATAACAATATATTCTTAACAAGAAACAAGTTTGTGGGCATTTTCTCAAATAATCTTTTTTCCTTATGAGCCACTCTTGTTGTTTTTTTTTCTTGTTTCCTTTTTTGCATGTGATCTTTTTTAGTGGCTACAAAGTCACATGATCAAATGAGGGGACACGATTAAGAAGCAAAGGTTGATAACATCAGGAAATTTGCATAAGGATTGCTCCGAGAAACCTGCAGTATGTTGATTAATTTAGTAAGTAAAAAAATAATGTAAGTATTATTTTGTCATAAATATCTACTTATTTATTTCCTTTGAAACAAGAAATGCATTTTTTTTTAGTAAATAAACAGAAAAAGAGTTAGGAATGAGGGATATCTGACAATAAAAATAAGAATTAAAAAAAAGACTTATCTTATTATGTCTTACAGGTTAATATTTTTTTAAAGACAAGCTTACCCAACCAATAGATTCACTGAAATCCCACCACAGGTTTGATACCTGTATATCGAAAGGTCACTGTAATGCTGAACATCACTGGCCTTGACAAGAAGACAAGGAAAGAGAGATGAAACTGCAAAAATGTAAAATATGTCACCCAACAAGCAGCATGCTCCATGTATGTAACCCTGTTCTACATAAGAACACAGACAAAAGTAGCACAAACTAAACAGCTTTCTCTCTCCTGATTATGATCTCGGCCTTTTTCTGTCCTCTATTTCCCCTTCCATTTCAGTGGAAGGCCCTAGCTTGCTTCTTCCAGCGCCGCAGGGCATGGAGCTAGCCGGCGGTGAGTTTCCATCAATTAGTGCACCCCTGCGGCCTCATGGCAGAACCCACCTTTGACTGCAGAGAGATATTGATTAGTTCAGCTGCACTGTCAGGTCTGGAGTGAGCAGGGCCGGGTGATCCAAGGCCTTCACCGGAGACAAGATCATGTCGAGTTTCTGACACATGTAAGCACACACATATAACACACAACCACATGCATGGCAAGGCAAGCATGTACACACACACACACACACACACACACACACACATACACACAAAACTATACACCCATACAAATGCAATGAAATGTGCTCTCTCAGATGACTGCAAGGTGAGAGAGAGGGAAGATAAGAGGAGAAGTCCACAACAGTTGCTTGTCAGAGAGTGTGATGGCTGAGAACTGACAAGTGCTTGTTAGTTTTTTTCTCATCCTGCTAGAGCTCCTATGAAAACAACAAGCTGGAGAGCCTCCAGACTCACAAAAAGATGAAATATCACCAGTAAAAACTATATGCTGTATATATCTATAAAAAAGCTCTTGAATACAGTTCTCACTCAAACAACAGTGCATTTATTTCATGTAAACTAGAGCTGGTGATGAAAAACACAACGTTGAGAGAGCTGAGCAACCGAAGGACACAAAGAAGAAACGTTTGTCTCTAATGCAATACAACATGCTGTGCTTCTATAAACAAATAGCAGTTTTACTTTTATAGTTATAATGGTAACATTATACATATGAAAAACAGCACATAAACAGGAATAGTAAGATCATTAACAAAAAAACCCCTATCTGACAGCTGGAGGCCTGATAAAATAGATCTGGATCTGCTTGTTATTAGATATATATAAAAAAAAACAAAACACCCAGCACGCCCCTGCGGGCGGTTTATCCTTCAAGCTCGGGTCCTCTACCAGAGGCCTGGGAGCTTGAGGGTCCTGCGCAGTATCTTAGCTGTTCCCAGGACTCTCTCTGAAAATCCCGATTGTTCCGATTCGACTCAGTGAGTCACCTATTATTACACTATGTGATTGATTGTGATCAAAAGTCATAATATAATATAGTATATATGTAGTTGTAGTTATAATTTTTTTATTATTATCTTTCTATATTTATATATATATTATATATACTTATATATTATATATATATATTATATTTATATAATATAATTTATATTATATTATTTAGTATCTTAAAATAAATAATTTTTACTTGCTCTTCAAATGCTGGCAAACTTTGCTCTTATTTTCAATGATGCAATCAACTGCAAATCCACAGGTATGACCTGTGGAAAGAATTCTTTTTGTATTCTACTTCTTGGCTGATAAACTTAAAAACTCCACTCTACTGAAGGAATCTCAAGGCCACAACACTGAAGATTTATTTGTACAGCTGGCACTTAAATCCAGCAGTAGCGTATTATTCCAGCTTATCACTTTGGCAGAACCAAGTACACTCCAGACTCAAATATGCATATACAGGATGTTCTGTGTTAAGTACAGACCAGATATGCATCCAGTAACAGTGACACATATAATAATAATAATAATAATAATAATAATAATAATAATAATAATAATAATAATAATAATAATAATAATAATAATAATATTTTGTCCAAGAGAACTGTAAGAGAACACTGAAGGCATGCTGCTTTCTTAAAGTACACAAAATATGCACGATTTATGATACCAACCTTGCTTAAGTCATTTTGTTTTACACAGATTTAGTTACTAAACTAAACTGAACTAAACAATCCTTTTGTGCAGCAGTAACAAACTATAGGATCAGGTAAGTGATGAATTTCTGAGTTGCTGTTGAACTTCGACATCTGTGGAACTGTCAAACACCAGTCGGTAGCTGCTGAGCGCACAAGTTCAGCAGCAAAGTGTTCGGGGGATCCAGGCAGACATCTTTTTTGCAACTACAGATATTACCTCCCTGGTGGCCTCAAAACAGAATGCAGTTTTAAAGCATGTCTGGATTTGTTTCACTTATAAAACTAGAAGCTACACCAATCTAAGGTTGAAATGGACTGAATTTAGCTCTCACCAATAAATAGCTTACATCTTGTTTTAAATCTATTTTTAAACCAAATCAGCATTCCATTAAAAAGTGTCATGAAATTTGAATGCACCTTTTAAACTAAGCTAGCTAAGCAGCTAGCTTTAACAGCTAACTACCAAAAAACGATCAATTTGTAGGAATATCATCCCGAGCACCCTCAAAAAGCTGAAAGGGTGTGAAAGCCACATTACTAAACTTAAGTCTTAAATCGCTTCACTTTATTTCAACATACAAATATAATGCATTAAGATTTCACGCAATATTTCAATGAAGTGGTGACTAAATGACCAAATTATACAGTCATAAAGAAAATATTAATGCACCCCCCTTTTACTAAACAAGAGCTGAACTAAGAGCTGCTAAAGGAACAGCTATAACCACTGTGACTAAATAAAACCTCCCACCTCGTCACAGAGAAAAAAACCACATGCTCTGAAGACATTCACTAGTTGCGCAGTGTAAATCTGCCCAGGACTGTTATTTACTGTCTGAGAACCCAGTCCTTCCAAACCTGAATGCGATGTAAAGCCTTTATCTGCAGCCGTCTTTCTGTGTTCCTTGTACACACACAACAGTGTTTAGAGCAAAGGGGTGATCACATAACTTCCTGTCTCCTTTCTGCTTTGTGGAAGCATGAAGTTACTGAACTGAACCCCCCCCTGCAGTTTTTTGCTCTCTGTTGGTTAAATAAGCCATTTCACCTTCTTTTCACCCCCCTCGATCTGCTCACACGAGCTGTCATTCCATTACGCTGAGATGTCGAGTGTTTCTGGGGTTTTTTCTGAGGCGAATTCTTATCCTTTACGTCAGTCAAGTATTGCACAACAGATATTAAACACTGTGCTTGTTAAGAATTCTTGGATTACGCTAGAATCCCTTTGAATATAACACATTCTACCGTTTAAAATGCAACAATGTTTACCACTAATATAGTCTTGGGAAATGCTGGAGTCACTGAATTATCTGACAATCTGCTGATTATGGTACTGCACATTTTTTTGGTCTATGAAACGTGGAAAAATAATGAAAGTTCAAGTGCTTCCATTTCAATTTATGTTCACATGAAACAAAAGATGGCTTGAAATGCTGCAGAGCAACATGTGACATAGATGTATGTCGCATTCCCATTAGATTAATATTAAATGAAAGCAAGTCAGTCAGCAAACAAATAAAGAGTTAGCGTCAAAAAATACTGAACATTTGAAGTAAGTTATTATTTATATCTGACTGAAGTGGTGCTGTAAATGAATTTTGGAACAGTTAACAAAAGATTTGCATTTTCTCAGTGATTTTTAAGTGATTACTTATATTTATAATTCAGCCATATATTTTCCTGACTGTTTTTCCAATGCAGTATTGCAGGGATGTGTGTATAATCATAGAAATTCAATCCTTAAATATTTCTTTCCTGTTCTTTCATAAATCACCATTCCTTTTTATTTATTATTGATCTGTCAAAGGAATAGCAAGTCATGAATGTCAAGTCAGTAGTAGGGATCATCTGGGCCGTCCGCCTGTAATTTGCACAATCTGGACGGCGTCATTTCTCTGCCAAAAATGTATATCCCTGCTCAAATTGAATGTGTCGCCTCATTGCTTCGTGGGCCAGCAGGGCAGAGGAATGGTCATAATTGAAGGGAGAATTAGCAAAACCTTAAATATATGGCAGGTGATATATCATTACCCATAGACTTGACCCTACCTGACCCCTTCCTACTCCCATGTGGTTTCCTGTTCAGGCTGGTGTGCGGTAGGCAAAGGGGGCCTCTGCTGCCTCTCAAGCAGCTAAATCAACAGCGTCTCGCCACAGCTTGCATTGGAGTGTTTTGCTTGAACGGTTTCATGAAAAACTAATCATCTGTTCATCATGGAGATCAAACATACACCGAATGCAATGATCAGGAAAAGCAATCTGATAATGCTTGAAGAGTCAGTAGTCCAGATATAATAATTTCCAGATTAAAAATGTCCCTCCCCTCCTCCTTATGGCTCATCCCTGGACCTCCTCTCAGCTTTTATGCCCTCATTGAAGTTCAAGCAAGACAGGAAAATTGTTATCATGTTTGTAATTGCTGCTCAATAGGCTGATGCGCAGCCACAGCCTATCTCCATTTCCTGAACATTTGTCAAAGAGCGATAACCAAACCTTATCAAGACTCATTTGTATTCTGTGTTCCTCTGAAAACACGCAACTAAAAAACTCCAATTCGATTTCATAATAATATTTTATTCCCAGAGTGCAAGTTAAATTTACTCTAACCTTAATAAAAGATTTTATAAGTTATACAGAAAAAAAAAGCGAACACTGTCTTTCAAGGAGCCCTATTGAAATTTCTAATATCGATATGTCGTCTTTGATCTCGTACCGTACCATTTTCAAGCTTCACATAAAGAATGCAGTAATTACAAGAGACGTTATTGACAATCAGACCACCCAGCCATGCACAGGTATCTATTTCCACTTTTAAAGGCGACATGTGAACAAATGTAGGGTCAAGGCAATCTTCCTCCTTCTCTAATAGCCTGCTAAAAAAATGGGATGAGAAAGTTTTACACTGACTGCAGAAAAGTTGTTTCAAGGAAACCATTTAAAGTTGGCCAGTATCAAGGTTCCCTAGAGATCAGAGGAGAAAAAAGATGATTTATTATGTACCGAGATTCTCTCAAGCTTAAAACAATTACCTGCAGATGCCCCATAAGCAAATAAAGTGAAAATAAATAGTAGCTGTGTAATGTTTGATTCACCCGCTGAACATAATAACATTTTGTCATTTCCACAAAGTGGACTGGAATGAAATTAGAGGTCCCTGTAGCCTGTAATGAAATGTGGTGTCTTGTGACTCTAATGCAGTTTGTCATCATTTGGATATATTAATGCTCTTCTTCAACTTTCGTTTGATTGATGAAGGCTCCAGTAATAAAGACAAGCAAAAACATCACAGGACTCTAGCTGCACACTGCTGTCCAGTCTGCATTATGAATTTTAAGAGACAAAGTATGAGTTGAACAGCTAAAATTAAATTTATAAACAAACCTGACATCTTCTGTAACTTGCAGGTGAAATGAACTTTTAATAAAAATGATAACAGAAAAGCTTTTGAGTTTGATTTTTTGATTTGTCATCGATTGGAGAAGAGTTATGGAGCAAAAAAAAAAAGAAAAAAAAGACAGAATGTGAAGTCAATTATTGACTTATTATAGTTTGGAATTATATTAAGTGAGACAAGCCAACATTTGCATTAAGATTTGTTATGTTATGCACAATTTTATTGCATGAGATGCAAACATTTAATTATGCTTTTCTTTGTTAAACAAAAACATGTTTTTCATTATAATTTATAACCAAAGAGAGTAGTTGAATCTAGTGAGTTTTTCGCTCTAGAGTAAAAATAGGATGACAAACTCTTTGTTGCTAGGAAAAAATACCTTTTTAATGTTTTGCTGTTGGAGACCAAACACCAGCAGTTGCTGTGACCAACCTCTGGACAGCTATTTTCAATCACAAGGTGACAGGCACAGGTGGACATGTCCTGTCTCTAAACAATCGTGGTTCAACTTGGGCTGGTGAAGCTTTGCAAATAATTGCTGTCTAATTTTTTTAAATGCAAACAAATTGCCAGCACTTTGCAATCAATCTGAGTCAGTCTGCACCAAGAAGCTCAACTTGTCTCTGGTGCATCTTGTTGCAATAGGGGGCCCGACTCAACTGGTTGCTAATTGGTTTTATTTTGATTAAATTCCTACAACACAATTAAGGGTTGTTACTTTATTTGTGGTGGGATGTCCAAATTTGTGTTGAAAATCTGTGGTGGTTTGATGGAAACAGATTTGGTGCAGACAACGACAGATATGTGGTATGTTTTTAAGTCTCCATATTATCACAGATTGCATGTAATTACAACTTGATCCCATTCAGTTCAAACTTATTGCAGATTGTCTCTTTGCACATCACTGTCTTGTTGCTTTGAAGACAGCACCTTAGTTGTCTGTGACGCAACCATTTCAAAGGTGAGATTGCAAATTTATGGCACATAAATTTGAAGTAATGTTGGACATGCCATGGTTTTCAACTGCTGTTTTCCTTAGTGTAAATGTAGATAAGCTAACAAATAAAAAGGATCCCGATAAACAACATTGAACTTGTGATTTCATCAGCACCGATGTGACACAGAAAATGTGGGTATAAAAACTCAAAATCTATAAAAGCAAGGAGCAACTCAGGAGCGAGCATCCAGCGTAAAAATCTTCCAAAACAAACATGCGGTGGGACCTACGTTGGTGACCTCTGTTGAATAAGAGAGCACCAGAAAATAGTGTCTATATTTTAAGCTTTGGATGAATGCAAAACACAAACAAAAACAAAGCAAAATTTAATTATTGATGTGATTGCTAGTAAATTCAACAATTCCCTTCTCAGTTGTCACAGTTTTAATTTACCACAGAACTATATGGGCTTTATCTTCCGAGGAAGCAGCTGGCAGGAACACTCTCTCCACTAGAGATGGGGTTCAAATGGACCGCTGGACAGCCCACTGGGACCAAGAAAGATAAAATACAGTTGATCCACAATGGAGTACACAGCTACAAATCCCCAAGGCTGCAGTATCACTCGCATTTCTATTGCATTACCCCTCATTACAAAAACACCACCTCAGGGCAAAACTAGAAGATACACATTGTAAACTTTATCTGTGCCCACATCTTATATAATAGTTTGCATTAAGTAGCCCTCTGGTGGCAATAGGTTGATTTATTTCCGCGGTGAGGCTTAAAAAAACACACAAATAAAGCTTGGTGTGTCTAATTTTACTGTCGCCCTTCAAAGCTGCGAGCAGAAAGGGAGGTCATTACTGGGTGACGGGGGAGGCGTCGGTTAATCTGTGAATAATGTCAAGGGTGAGGGTGGAGTGATGTGTGAGGGTGGGGTATTTAGGTGGAGAGATGCTTAGATTGTGTTGTCTGGCAGCTCATCTATATTTTATGCTGCCACTCAGACAAATGAAACAGGAGCCACCCGGAACAAGGGGGGACCCTCTGACACTTCAAAGGGAAGTCCTATGGGTGGTTTCTTATTGAAGCTAGGCCTGTACCAACCCAGACCCACATACATAACCCCCTCAACACATGCTGGGAAGCTGCTGGGGCCTCATTAACCCTTAAACAGGCTTGTGAGGGGTGTGACGTTCACAGGACTAATTACCTATCCAACTGACTGAGAGAAGTGCGCCTGCCCCGTCACACAAACACAAACACACACCACTAAGTGCTGGCGGAGTTTATGATAACAGTGGTAGATGCTCCAGAGTGTTTGCCCTAAATGAAAACCCTGATCCACTGTTTTTGTTTTTTTTTTGCGATGATTAGCAGTTTCAGAGCCTTGCTCCCCCTCCCCCTTCATACCCTGTCATACAATAGCAGTATTTCATGATTAGTGAAATCTGACAGTGATAATGAGGAGAACGGAAAGATGAAAGGGGAGGAAAGAGAAGGGACACAGGATGAGAGAAAAAGAGGCACATATCAAAGAAGGGACTAATTGAGGTAACACAGCAAGCCAAATCCACATCCCGATTTGCATAAAACAGTGCAGCTTCATTTGGCCATCTCTAACGACGCTAATGTCTTAACAAATTAATTTTGCTAATTAGGCACGCCCAGTGGAGCTCACCAGCAGATTAAGCAGATTAAACAAACAGATGCTGATTACCCATGGGCGGGCTGAGAGGTGCTTTTCTCTGGGTATTGTCGCCATGTTTCCTTGTGACTTCTGCGGCACCTCACTCAATAATACAGGTTTATACACCATGACATGTATGATACAGCAGCTCTCTACAGGAATGAGGAGTATGTTCAGACCGAGCATGTCATGTACCGCACACATCTTGAGTCATAAAATCTTCAGGCGTAACAGTGCAGCTAAAATATACACAAAATAACTGAATCCAATAAGATTCCTCCTGTAGGGAGATATAAGCGTGGATGTTGGACCATTTTTTTGACATAAATATTTAATTTAATGTAAGGCAAAAGTACTTGGCAGAGAGAGAGTGTGTGTGAGAGCAAGCAAGGCAGAGGAATTTTGAAAACAATGGTGGCACAGTCATTTCTGCTCTCGGTTTAACTGGATATTATTGGACAATAAACTAAAACACAAATCCTGTTGAACAGATTATGCAAATCTCGCTTTGCTTTGTTCTCTTTGAAATGTGTTCAGTTTCTTCCCATTGACACAAATTTAAATTCGACATCTTCACTGCACTTCTTTTGTGATTTTGTTTATTTTTGGTGCTCGTTTGCTGAACAAATTCCTCTTCTAATCATTTCTAATGTCTCCCAGAATGCCTCCTGCTGAGAAGTGGGAATTTGTTACATATAGTGTTCATGAAGACATGTGACAAACAGGAACCACCAAAGACAATATGTTATTTTGAAATTTTAAGGGAAGTGATCCAGATCTGCACCAGAGTTTAATGGGCTCTTCCACTGCACATGCTAAGCTTGGTACTTTTGCAAGTTTTCGGACAAACAAATGGACAAAAGGGTGCAAATCCACCCTTTATAAGGTCTGCTTAGCTTAACAATGTGTCTATTGTCCATGTGAAGAAAAAATAAATAAATTTTACTACTGGCGTAGAATACTAGGTGTATCCTGTCTATTATCCTATAACAGCTGGTATAGACTCCAGTCCCCACCAGCTTTAAGCTGGATAAGAAAACTGGTGCACGAATGGATAAATGTTTCAGGATATTTACATTATGTAGAAATCTACTTTTCACATTTCTGCTTCATTTCCACTTTCTAGTAGGCTTTTAATAAGAACAAACTAGAATAATCAAATAAATTTTGAGTTCATCTCAATTCATTTCTGTGTGTTGTCCAAACAACACAATGTAAGGAATATGGAAAGTAGATAAAACGCTGAATAAATCTGAATCAGTCTGGACTGTTGAGTTTTCATATTTTATATTCCCATATAAAGGCTGCCTGAATAAAAGAGTGGCTGCATGCTGAGTGCTGAGTATAATTTTGTTTAAAAGTCTCTAAATTTCTTAGAACTTCTGTTTAAAATCTAAGATTTTCTAGCTGCACTGAAAGTAAGTAGTGAAATGTGAATTTCTGTGCACCTAGATGGAAAAAGATTTGCATTTGCATCACAGTTAATTGCTGCAGTATCACACACTGTACATGTAATTGCCAACAACCTCATTCAGGCAAATTGTTTGCAGGCTGATAAAAAGTTGCTTTGAAGACCTCAACTGACTACGAGGGGTTGCAGACTTGATTCTGAAGCAGTGATATGAAAGGCAATGAGATTGCAATTGTGTCTATGTGTCTATGTAACTAGCTTCTTGTACTAGAATTCCAAAGGAATAACTATAGTATAATCCATCCATCCATTCATTTGGTGGAGCCTATCCCAGCTGTCACATGGTCATCTGTCTATCACAGAGCTATAATACATGAAAGCTGGAAAATGTCCTCTCTGACTTAGACTTTCATATTTGCAATGATACAAATCAGCATACAAATGTTATCAGGGTTTCATCTCACCAATATTTGCTGATCTCTACGTGACTCTAACTCTTGTACATTTTCTATTTTAGACAATACACATAAGATGGAAAGACATGGTCAGGTGCTTGACAAAAAAGTTGTAAATAACAGGCAGAGCACGTCTGGTTCTGAGTTATTAATTCTCAACAGTCTCCATGCAACAAACACATTCAACAAAACTGAACTCTGAGCGTTTGCCCCTTTGCTTCTAACTGTCAAAACAACACACTTTACCTTCACCAGCATATTATTACTCAGTGGCAGCCTGAGAGGAATGAAGTGCAGCTCGCAGGTGTAAAAAAGAAACTAAAAAAAAAAAAAAAAAATCTTCATCACACATCAAAACTTATATCATTTTTTCTGAGAATTTGAGCATAACATGTTCAGCATGATGATTTCTGAGCAATTGAGGGATTGTTATCTCTGCTGTCTTTTCTCCAAATTTTTATCCTCACCCTCACTGCTAGGTCCCAGCTCAAGTATCCCTGCACCAGTCCCCTGGTGGTGTGTTGTGTGACAGCTGCTGCCCTCTTTGGCAATGGTGAAATGAATAGATTATGAGCAGTAATTAGGTATACAGCAAAATCAATGTGCTCTGGGGCAAGACCTGGGGGTGGGGTAGGAGGTAGGGGTGTAGGGCAGAAGGCTGTGTGAGGGAGAGAGAGGGGGAGGAAGGAAGTAGCAGGGGGTGTCAGTGAGAAGCAATAGATGGGTAGAGAAAGGAGGGGTGAAGCATGCAAGGCAATGGGTTTGTCTGCTGTTCACAGAAGGTTTGTCAAAGAATATATTTTACCAATACTGGGCATACTGGCAACATTGTAGTCACTACGTGGATTTGCAAGGTTTTTGCAAAGAGTAAAAAAAAAACTAATTCAAATGTAAACAACAGTAGCAATTTATTATTAAAGTGAATAAACAAAGATGATAAAGATAAAATTAATTTACAGACATAAATGGGATTCTTCTAAAACCACACAGAGAAAAAGTCATGTAACTGAAGGAGACTACAGAGTTTTTTTTATCAAATGTTAAAACAAGAGCGAGACTGAAATTTGTGATATTGTCTTGAGAACATCAAAATAATGTCCCCCAATTTACCCCATTTCAATTTGATACGTATTTCTGAAGACGTGAACAATTTATCCATTTTTGACACATGTGACAATGGAAAGTCCTTCCCCCAAAATTCCTGACTCATGATATGGATCAATACTGACTCAAATATTCATCACTTGGTAAGCAGGGGCTAGTAAAATCTCGACAACTTTCATGCATATCTGCCCATCAGTCTTCCAATAACAAGAACACAGTGGTATGTGGTTAGCACCATTACCTCATAACAATATGGTCCTGGGTTTAAATCCACTGGTTGGTTGGGGCCTTTCTCTATGCTGGTTGTCGTCGGTTATTCTGACTTTCTTCGAAAGACATACGTGTTAGATTAACTGGTCTAAATTGGCCATTAGTCTGAAATGTTATCGGTGTCTCTCTGTCAATCCTTCAGTGGATGGGTGGCCTGTCCAGGGTATACCCAGCCTCTGACCCTTTGACTGACTGCTATTTGGCTTCACCCTACCTGTTGGATAAGTGGAAGAAAGAGGATGGATGGGCCATCAATAGCAGAGGTAACAGTAATATCAAGTACCCTGCAAAGAAATAGTAAATCAGTTTTAACACTAATGAATATTTTTGTGACTCCTGGTTATATAACATGTAGCCCAATGAAGAAAACTCAGTTCTATGCTAGTGTTACACAAAACCAGAACCATTATCTTTAGTCATACTGAACTGTGCTCATTGCAAAAATGTTCGAACTCACACTACAACACTGTCACATTGGAAGTCATTTTGGTCAACTGGTTAAAGAGTCTTCCTTTCAAACAACCTGCACAGCCAACAGTTTTTAAGAAGTGTAACTGCCAGCCCAATTAAGGGGTTAAACACAGCCTGCCAGTCTGTTCAGACTGACTAAAATCCACTTTCAGCTAAATCCACTTTCATTACTAAACCTGACTTAGCTGACTTAGATATAATAATATTGCCTCTGCTTCTTCTGTATATCAAGGGTGGAGTGCTGTAAAATGTCAAAAACGTCTTTGTTTAGCAGACTACAGTACCATCACTAAGAGAACCATAGCCAAAACTACAAATATGCAAATTAGAACAAATTGGAAATACTTTATATTATCAATATAAGTTTCTATCAATATTTTTGATAGAAACTTTAAAAACCCGAGGTGTGGAATATAACAGTTCTTCTTGTGTATGTCTGCTTACATCTTGCCATAAAGAGTGAAATAAAAACTTTAAAGCCAGGTGTTTTTAAAGGAACAGCAAAAGAAAAGGAACATGTTGCATAAAGAAGGAGGCTGGGATAAGAAAGAGGTGGTGGTGTAGGATGGTGCTATACTCTCCAAACCCTAAATATGTCCTCCAGTAATGTATCTTACTCCTTTTTAGTGGCAGAGGGCTGAATGACCTGCCTGTGATCTTCTCCATAATTAACATATGCTTGTTAGTCAAGGTTGGTTGGAAACTCTGCGACCCATACAAACACACACACACACACACACACACACACACACAAACACACACACAAAAAAACAAACAAAAACAAACACAAAAAAAAAAAAAAAAAAAAAAAATAAAGCTCTGCTTCTCACTTAGAGGCAAATGAGGCAGACACTGTGAGTTGTAAAACACCAAGCAAAAGAATAACAGCTATAAAGGCTCAGTTTACAAAGTAATCACGGTGTGTCAATCACTTTTAAGGACATTATCTTACATGTTAATTTCTGCAGTCTCTTTCATTTTCTTTGAGTTCAAATAACACTTATCAGCATCAGTGCCAAGGGTAAGTCTGATCAAATTTGCTCTGAAAATGACTCCAGACCACTTTAATAGGGTCATGAATATGAAGTGCTGATAGCGCATGTGTGGTATTTGTCCAATCTCTCCCAACCTCATTTGGACATAATGAAGACATGCCCCTACTTCTGATTATCCCCTCAATTTCCCAGGGCTCTTGACCTCTCAGTAAGAAGATAAATAGAATCTGTTTAACCTATCAGGATAACTGATGAGAATCACTGTGTATATAAGCTGAGTTATGCCAATTTATTCACCAATAGAAAATCCAAGACTTTATTTTTTTTTACATGATTATCACATTATCAAGTGTCTCTGCAGTTAGAGGCCTTTCTGTTAAATGTGAATTGAATGATTACTGACTTTGCTCAAGATCAAATCCAATATTTAGCATTTTATCTATCTATCTATCTATCTATCTATCTATCTATCTATCTATCTATCTATCTATCTATCTATCTATCTATCTATCTATCTATCTATCTATCTATCTATCTATCTATCTATCTATCTATCTATCTATCTATCTATCTATCTATCTATCTATCTATCTATCTATGGAACAAGAAGATATCATATTAAGATGACAGAAAGGCTGAGTGCTGAGTTATTGGTTACTGGTTGATGTTACTGGTTGATGCTAGCAACCTCAGGTAGCATAGTCCATAGACTATATAGATGCTCTACATGGAGCGACATACCTGCTAATTAGTGCCAAATGAAAAATGAAGCCACGGTGCCTGCCTTCCTTTTAGTGCCTTATAGTGGCAAGCTCCAAAAGTGAGTCAATTCCCGTAGTCTGTCATGTTAAAATGCCCAGTGTTACATCATTAAAAAGCATGTTTATAATCTAGTCGGGGGTGGAGGTTTATAACCAATCTATCTGCGTGCTGGGGTTATGGGCATAGCTGTTTTTATTGACATGAGGCAGCTTAAACATCTGCTAGGCCTCACTTCTGCTAACTGGAGTCACTAAGCTACATGTGTGATCCTTTAATAATCATCCGAGAAGTTTTTGAGAAGTGAAAATCTACTGTTTTATTAGCCTATTTTTATCACTGATTACAGATTATCTGTATCATTTCACTCATACACTTTATGGATGCAGCTTTATAATCTACCTGGCTAGCATTAGCTAAGCGATCACTATATCTATGAAAGCCATATGAAAAAAGTTTTCAGGGGACTTTATACACTCCTGTGAAAAACACAGTATACAGCCTCCTTTGGAAGTGATGCACATTGCAAATTTGATGTACAGCTAACACAGATTACCAAGACTCCACCAACTGTCTAGCACAGGGGTGGGGAATTACAGGACTCAAGGATCCTGCAAGTTTTAGATGTGTCCATGATCCAACACACCTGATTTAAATACCTAATTTCCTCCTCGGCATGTCATGAAGTTCTCCAGAGGCCTAGTGAGGAATTAATCATTTGATTCAGGCGTGTTGACCCAGGGTGAAATCTAAAACCTGCAGGACACCGGCCCTTGAGGCATGGAGTTTCCCCACCCCTGGTCTAGCATGGTGGTGGAGTGGTGACGATTTGTGCTTCCTTTGCAGCCACAGGACCTGGGCACCTAGCTGTCACCCAGCGAGTCCAGACCTCAGTCCAATTCAGATGCTTTAGAAGAGCTGTTCAGAAACAAACGCTTGTAAACCTCAATGAACGGAAACAACACTGTAAAGAAGAGTAGGTCAAAACTCTTCCACACTGATGTGAGAGACTGAAAAAGTCAAACGGCAAACTATTACTTTCAGTTATTACTACTAAAGGTTGTTTTACAAGTCAATGGATGGTGGAGTGTATTTAGTTTTTCACAAGGCTGCAGGTAGTCTTATGAAAATGTTCTTTTTCTCATTATTGCATCTATGCATTTACTTTGTAGTTTTTTATGTTTCAAAGGTGTTTCTCAACACATGAGGGAGTTGAAGTTGCAGAGAGATGTAAAGTTATCCATCTTGTGCATGAATATAATGTAGTGATATGAAGTTAACTACTGTATGATGAGTGATTATTCATGTTGCAATACGATAAATAAAGGCATTTTATATATGAATAATCTGGTATCTGCCCTGAACCAATTGGTTGACCTCTACTTTCAAACCCCAGCTTACTTCAAATGCTACACCTTACTCATGAAAAAGCGCAGATGAAAGAGTAAATGTTGCCATGGGTCAGAAAGAGGAAAACAAGAGGGAATAAACAGAGAAAAAGGAAGGAAAATGTTAACATCCATGTGTGGTTCTGCAGCCACAAGCGCAATTGTACTGTATGCATGTTTATATGCGTGTGCATGGGGTGGGGTGGGGGGTGTTGAGTGCTGTCTGGTTATGTAGAGGTGTCTCGTCTCTATGTATGTGTGTGTGTGTGTGTGTGTGTGTGTGTGCATTTGCTCTCAGAGCATCTCAGTGACATCAAAGCACTGTGCAAACTGAGCCCCTGGCAGCTCTTTAGAATCCCATCTCCCCTCTCTGTTTAAAGCAGGCTAGAGAGAAAAGACCCAAACTAATAAAAGAGGTGTTATTCAAAAGAGGAATAGACTGCTCAAATGTGTGTCATGTTTGTGTGTGCGCATGGCTCAGAGAGGCAGAGAGGAGGAAGGAATATATGGAAAAGACAGGAAAAGGAGTGTAAAAAGACGGAGGGATTACAGAGATAAATAGCAAAGTGAGGGTTATAGAGAGGAAAGGATAGAGGGCACAGGGAGTAAATAGAGGAAAAAACACAAAAGAAAAGAAGTCAGTGTTTTCACAAAGCCTTGCTCTTTTTGCACTGCTCTTCATAGCTCATTTCTCCTTGTGATACTGACACAAAAGGTGAAGTGACTGTTTGTATAATCAAACAAAGCACATGCCCAAAACTGTACATTTTACAGGCTTTGTTCGTGCCAAAGGTTGTACTGTGAGCTGAAAGCAATGGTTTTGTGCTTATAGAGAGAAGAAAGAGAAGAAAGCCAAAAAAAGAAAAAGAATTTCTCCTGATTTTTAGGTTTCATATCCAAAACATCTCAGGGAAATCAAGTGCATTCCTTCACTGAGTGCAGTATCACCAGTTCCTGTTGGTTGGTGTCTTTATCATTTAACCTTTCTTTTAATGGCTGCCAATCATTTGCATAACCTTGCACGAGTTTCCTGAAAAAAAGAAGAAGAGCTGAGCATGTTCTCTTTTCTTCTTTTAGCAGCTCTCTGACTCAAGAGGCAGTGAGCGAGAAATCGAAAGCTTGAGACAGAGGATGGAGTGCAGAGGGAGGAAAGCCCACTTCAATTGATGTTGTAAAATAAAATACTTTGTAAAAGGCGAATAAATGCTGCAGTGAGTGGAAGATTCATGCGCTCAAATAAACTGGGGCTTTTGAATTTTTAATTAGAGCAGCCCTAATTATGGCCATCAGACGGCACTTCTAAACACACTCACTGCACTTTCTCCCCATTGCTCTTTTCCCCCAGCCTCTCCAGTTTGGCTTTGGACGAGGCCTCAGTCCGGGTGTATTTTTCCATGCCATTAATATTTGATGAAAATGGGCCAGGCTGCATCAGCTGCTCATCGCCACTAAGAACATGGCCTCCATTATGAGCCCTGTGCTTCCTCTCAGCCGCGTACATTAGCAAGATGACAGAACGCAACAGCACGCGCAGACGGATGTGAGGCGCGGATGCGTGTACGCACACGTGTTAGAATATCAGTTGTGTGTGCGAGTGTGTGCATGTGTGTGAGTGCGAGCTCGTCAGCCATCCCTGTCGATTGATGCTATTAGATGTTGAGAAACAGTTGGGTGTGAGCTATAATTGAGCTGACACTAATAATGAAAGCAGATACTGTCTGGAAGCCCTTGGCAATATGCTAAAGATATTGATGCCCCTAATAATTCAGGGGCTCGACAGAGTGAAGGAGAAATCTTTTTTTCTCTTTCAGATCTTGCCCAGGAAGCAGGGAAAAAAGATTTAAAATGGCCCTAAAATGCATTGAAGATCCATCTTTTCCGAGCTTTTTTCTGCTCTCGTATTTAGTCGTTATGAATCACTGACAAATGCACAAGGAAGTTCAGACCGTATAGATTACAGCATGATGGAGTTTGTGGGAAAATTTTATTGATGCCATATTGTATTGTAGTTAGCTGGATATGGTGATTTTTGGATTTTAAAGGGCTGGTTTTTGGCCTTGTTGCACACACAAATACATGCGCGCGCAGGCACACATGTGTGCACACATGCATGCACACTTGTTTCCATGTATCACTCACTGGGGAATGTAGGAAGCCAATGTTAGGGATTGTAAGTTTACGTTGAGCTAGTCAAGGACCTCCATAATGACCAACTCAACCTTGTGATTCGCGTCTGAGAGCCAAGTCCCTGGGGGAGATATGAGCATATGTGTGTTTTTGTGGTGTGTGTATGTGTGTGTGCTGGCAGAGCATAACCTAAAACACAGTCATGTTAAAAAAAGGGTAAGAAGTGCAGTGGATAAAAAGACCAAAGCAAGTAGTGATAGATTTATGAGTCTGACATGTCATATTGATGCATTAATGTTAGTGTCATAGTTTTAAAAATAATGGATAGGAAACAAACTGCTTTTTGATGGTTCTATATATATATATATAGTTTAAATTATCATTACCTCATATATAAATGACTAAAACGAATTGCGTTTCTTTCCTTAACTGAAACACACAAAATTCGCATCTTGCCTTTTCTTCTTATGACTTTTCTGGACTTTTAATTTAAATTATTCACAGCCACAGTCGTGCACTTTGGTCAAACCACGAATGCTCCTAAAACATGAAGTGAATGATTGGCAAGTTCCATTTGATGGGACTGAAATGGGCAACTTTGAGTTGAAATTCAGTGGTGATGCCAAATGGAAAGAGACTGGGGTAAGTAGAGTAGAAAACACCTGTCATCTCCAGCTCCCAGTCTCCTTGATTAACATCAAATTTTAATTTTTCTCTCCGAGCTGCGGCTGAAAGGTTGTTACGCTCCTGATGCACAAGCGCTCGTCTCCCAGAGTCTGTAGGTTATAAGGCTAATGCAAACAAGGAAAAGAAATATGACGTGAGGTGAACGTGTGGCTGCGTAAAACACAGAGAAAGAGAGGGGAAAAAAAATCTTTACCCTGTACGTCTGTTTTCTTGATGACTACACGTGCTATTGAAATGAACTGTACATTTGTGAATACCGTATCCATCTGTTACATACTAATAGACCCAACATTATTAAAATAAATTCCCACTCTTCCCTGAATTATCGTCTATTGAGCTAAACTGTATCTCACCATGTAAAAATAAAAATCCTATCTGGGGAAATACACAACACAATTACTTCAAAGGCTTCCCCCAAAAGCACAACACAAAGCTGCATAAAAGCAGGACCCCAAACAACTCTAAACGGTTTCAGTCCCAACATGGTGGCTGTAATATTTCTTAATTGGATGATGGAAATCACACGGGCCTTTTGTTTAGCTCCGTGCACCGGGAACACACCACACGCCATCATCTATGACTCTCCCTTGCTCCTTCTTTCTCATTTGCATATTCAGTGAGATATCAATTATTTATCCCTCGCCACAATGACTTGCTGCATTAGTATGTGTCTCCACACTGTATAACATAGCAGTATATGCATTATTCTGAATAATGTGACGAGTGGAATAAATCAGTATGTAAAAATGCCAAATAACAGCAGGATACTGTGAAAATACAGACTTATATAAAATTATTATTATTATATAAACATATTATAATTTATTAAATTATGTTAGGAATTATATATAAAGAGAATTTGTGTTGATTCATAGTTACTGCATAATTACTTGATAAAAACACATAAACAATATTATCACAATGTAATTACATAAATATATTAATTGTATAAATGTATAAATTCATTGTTTTCCACTATGTTCAAGCCAAAATAAATAAACGTAACAGTGAAAGAAAACGATAAAAACATATTCAAAGATTTTCTTTTATTAATCACTTTTAGCCTTTGTGCACACACACACACACACGCACACACACACACACACGCACACATGCATTCCTTTACAACTGAATTGCTCTCCCTTAGCATGTGTTATATGCATGTTTATATTAGGTGAGAATAGGACACAATATTTGAAAAGCTTTTAAACAATAACTCCGTTACCCCAAGAGACACATTTCCATTTACACGCCGTTGCCCCTGTGAGGTGTTTTTCCCATCTCATTGCTGTTATTACTGCAGGAAAACAATGTGATCGCTAATCAGAATATTATTTCATCAGTGAGAAGCAGCTCACTATTACAGCTGCACCTCAACCAACAATGACCTGAGGAAAAAAAAAAATCATGGCCTCGCCAGCCAATACTCTTTCTCCTTCAAGCCAGCTCCAACACAGACACACACACGTAAACCCACGCAACAAACACACACACGCATACACACATACAGACCCGCACACACACACACACACACACACACACATACACAGACTCTCTCACAAACAGAGCAACACACCATCGCCCGTTGCACAGAATAGATGACCACACTTACTTTAAATGTCCCGTGAAGGAAAGTTTTCAGATTTTTTTCTTCTCTCCTCCACCTCCCTCAGACCAACTCCGCTTTTAGTGCTTCGACAAAGATGCGAGAGGAGCTCAGAGAAAGTGTACCCGTTATCGGCACCCATCTGTTAGCCTCTCTTAACAGATATCTATAGCTAAAAAAGCAGGTGGCTCCCTATCATTTTATGCATTTTCTCCCTGTATGGTCTTCTACCTTGCACGGATGCAGACTGTGCTCTCTGCATCTGGTTGCACAAGCACAATCAATATGGAAGGGGAGAGCTATTTTATGATTGGAGAAGTTGTTGTGTTTTTGGTGGTGAAATTCATTATTTAGTATCTGAACCTTCAGCAATTCAGTATCATTTATTCATAAAGTCCCTTTTTGCCAGGAGGAAATGGATACAGCTGCAGCAACCGAGAGAGAGAGAGAGTGAGAGAGAGCGAGAATAAGAGAGAGAGAAAGAGAGAGAGGGAGGGAGGGAGGGAGTGAAGTAAAAGAAGAGAACGATGGGGAGAGATGAAGAGAAAGAACATGTGGGGGGTGTGAGCAGGGGAGGTGGATGGATTGATGATATTGATCAGGCACCTCTTGAAATAAAGGCATAGGGGCTTTATTTTTTCAAGCTCTGATGATTGACAGATAAAGAAAGGAGAAGGCTGGGAGGAGGAGTGGGCCTTGAACATCACATGCCGGCACTGAGCGATTAAAGGAGCTCTTCTGACAAGCACAGCGAGGCAGGCTCAAACACACTACAGAGGCAGAAGGATGGATTGTGAGGAATCACTCGAAATGATGTTTGTTTACTTTGCAAAAACACAGGAGAAAGAAGGCAGAGGGGGAGAGTTGTTAAGTGGTGAGGTTCTGTAGATGTGTGTGTGCGTGCAAAACAACTTGCTTTGTAAATTTGTTTCTCAGAAGCTGCAGCTATGGACCGTACAAATGCTGACTAATGTCGAGGCTGCTGCACCATTCTTTGAAAAAGAAAAAAAGAGAAAAAAATACAACAGCTGCAATAAAGGCGCCATTTAAAAAAAATAGCACTGCACTCTGTGAAAGTCTGAATCTACAGTGTGTAGTGTATAGAACAGCATGGAGAAGAGATGTATGAAATCATTTAACACATGGTGTTTTCCGTGGCTTTTTCTGACAGGGAAATCTTTCTACACCCGCAGCAAAGGGGGAGGAAAGGTTTTTTTTTTCATTGTCTGTTTTGTATTCTGTTCAAAATAAAAGCAATTTGAGAATCATTCCAGGTCTTGAATTATTTAGATTCAACTTAGTGCAACGCTCGCACCAGAAATTGCTGAGATCCATCTCAGTCAGGCAGTAAAGAATGAGATACACCTGTAGCTGCCGTGGCTTTTGGCTTCAGAGCTGCCATTGGCTGCCCTGACTTCCTGTTTTGTAGGTTGTTTGTGTCTCTTCGGATGTTAAAATAATGTTAAACTTCTGTTTTTTCTAAAGGCAATTTTAAGGCTCTTAAACTGAAAAAGGTGTGGCATTTTGCTGATAACAAATAAATCTCACACAACATAGTTGAAATACTGAATTGATAGAATAAAAACGCTGCTAATAAAATTAAAAAGATGACATCCTTTCCTCGATTCTTTTTTTAATATGGGCCTTTGTTTCTGTTGAGCTGTGTAGCTAATGCTGCAGCAGGCTACAACCAGCTAAGAAGAGACTTAAATTGCTTTCAATCCTATTTTATAGTTTGATGATTTAAGAAAAAAAAGAGTTATTTATGAATAAAGTCACTCAGGGTCATAAATCCTTTTAGCCAAGGTGCATGTCTGTATCCTGCTCACCACTGTGACTCCATCATGAGTTATGATGCGCAAAGTGGTTAAGGCTGCAGGCTACAAAAGAAATGCTGAAACCCTTATCAGAATGCGTTTTATACTCAGATTAGAAAATGACTGGAATTCCCACATGTATTGACACCATACTGTCATCAAAATGAACAAATTGCTGACTTTTTTCTTCAGAATTTGTTGGGAAAGGAGAACATTTATAATGCCTGTTCCACCATCCCCCAAACCCCCTCCTTACACTTTGTTCATACGTTTTTATGAAAAAGGAAAACATAATTGAGTAGTCGGTTTTATAACTATTGAGAGTTATTTACAAAAAGCATTTCTATCATTGGCTAGGTCTGCAAATGTGTGAAATGCTGCCACGTTTGTGAATATTCCTTCTGGGTGCTGTAAAACCCTGAAAATTGTATTGAATTTATATACTGTAAGCCACAGTCTAAGAGCCAGAAAGTGTATAAGAGTCCGAGAATGTATTGCTTTTATTTTCCTATAATGACTTCCAGTTTTCATCTCTTTGAAGGACCCAAACAGATACATGGTGCCGGATGCATTTAAAGAAAAAGATGGACAAGAAGTAGTTTTATAGTAAATAAGAAAAAAGAAAAAAAAAGTTCAAAAATATTTAGATAAACACTTGAATAAACAGTCGACACAGTCATTTTTTTTTTTTTTGGTTTCTGGGTTTCGATTTACAAGGCTCTGGATTTTCCATGTTCATCACAACTTGATTCTGATAGGATAGCTTGAAAACACTTTTGCAAAGTCAAAAAGATTTATTTCAAATTCTGTGAACAGATTTGATTTTTGCATTTAGGAATAGATTCTGACCGAAATACATCATGTTAAGATTCCCTTCTATTTCTTCATGGCTAAATTTTAGAAGTGAAAACGCATCAGCAGCAACAAAATATACAGTAACAACATAAGACATGAAACTTTTATTGGATCCAAACTGTTGGGTTGTTTTGGGAGAACTATTTCTGAAATGGCTTTGCGTAACAGTCTATCTATTTGTATTGACAAAATATGTAATGAGAAAATGTAACGTTGGCAAACCTATTTTGAAAAAACTAGAAAAGATGAATTATATATCCTTAAATTATACACTTAGCCCACAAGTCTCTCTAGAGCAATGATGTATTGTGACTAATGTTGTCTTACATATTGTTCACAGATCTTCGTGCCCTCTTTGTTCCCCTTTATCTGCTTAGATGAACTGCATGTTAAACAGAATTCCCTCTTCCTCTTGACATCTTAAAAGGTTAGCCTTTGCAGAATGAGGTTGACTTGATGAATGGTTATTGTTGAACAAGAGCAAAATATATATTGATCAAGAGCCATAATAGAGTAGATTAATAGAGCAGTCATGATTATTTTTTTAGTCTGTCTGTGTTTTGATGCTCAGGGGAGTCTGCTGCCTTCTCTCTGATGTCATGGATGCTGGACAGGACTAACTTTAGACAATGCTTTAAGAAAGAGGGCGTATTACACCGAAGCGTCTGCTTCCTTGTGAGGCTAAGATGATTTATTGCGTCTCTTTTAATGTAAGAGCACACTGAGTGTCGCATAATTCATAATTTAAGTTGTCCGATATTATATCGCAGCAAAACAGCGACACAATTTTTCTTCCAGTAAACTTTGTGAAGAATAGTTCCAAACTGCAAACTTCCACAGTCCAGAGGATACTGTTGCAACATGGTGTTGATCACTCTGACAGAACACAGCAATACTATATATTGGGAAAAAAATCTTTTGAAGTTTTTTCTGAGCAGAAGACACTTGCACTGGGGCTACTTTCAGTATTATTGTATTGACTGGCAACTCCAGAGCCGGTCATGTCAGCTGTCGATCAAACTGTCAAAGCACAAAAATCTGGATCCCGAGTCTCCAGCACAGGACTACCAGGGGCCAAGCACATAAAAGCACTGGCATCCCCTTCATTATCAGAGCTCTGCCTCCAAAAGCCCTTGTGAATTCATGTTCTGTTCTAAATTACATGTACCTGCAGACCAATGTGATACAATTAGGAGCTGATTATGTGTGAATCAAATGATGACAGCCTGACCGTGAGGCTGTCTGGCATGTTGTCATTCCCCAGTAGCCAATCCCCTGCCTCAGGAGAATTGTAATTGATTCCCAGGCTGCCTGTGGGAATCGTGCTTTGCTCTTCCTGCATGAGATACTGAGGTACAGCTAGTAGTGCGAATTTCTGGAGTATATACATCCACAGTGTAATTTAATCTCAAAGTCTGAATGAGGATGCTTTGGAGGTGAAAGAACTCCTGTTGCACAATGAGAGTAGATATAGAGAAAATTATATATGTACATATGAACATAAAATGTATGCATGCATACATTTTGACCTGATACTGAAAGTGTGTCTTTAAAAGCTATTTGTGTTCACAACTGTGTGTTTTCTGTGTGCATCTGTGGCTTGTGCCAAATCACTGACTTCTTTCGGAAGCCTCTTTGAAAGATTTATGAGATGTTGAACCATTGTGTTTGTGTGTGAGGAGCCTGATGTGTGTGTTTGCATACTTCAAAGCGTAACTGTGCATGTTAACCTTTACTTTTCTGCTTTTTACCTGAAGCCCCAACACTATCGTGACATGCAGCATCTTATTATTTGTTTTATTTGCTCATCGTATAGACCTAAACTATCAAATATTCATTGTTGATTTTGTTAAAAAAAAAAAAAAAAATAGATAGAGCATTGGGTTGCTGGGATGTGAAATGTCATTTGCTCTAATTGAAAATACATTCTAAACATCAATATCAGTTAACTTTTGTTCTCCAAAAGAGCTACAGCTATAATTGGGTTGGAGCCAGAGGCACATTAGGGCTGTTTTTGCTCATAGCTGCATGCATCAGCTAAACAGAGAAGTTACTTTGGGAAAATGGTATTTAAACCTTTTGCAAAGCAACAACAACAACAAAAAATATATTTTAAAATTTGGTGGAATACAGCACAACCATTGGCCACAGCTCGGGTCTTGTATAACCAAAGAAACTCAGTGAAATCCTACATAACATGATCTAAACAGAGACAGAAGAAAATAAGAGAGGGATTACACACACTGACCCGTGAGTGTGTCAAAAAGGCATCTTGTGAGAGCACTCCAGTTGCCAGTGTGAGAGCTATGAGTACGCTTCATTGAGGATTAGGTTTTTCAGAATCACTCATCCACGGGGTATGCCAGTATTCCCAGTGAGACTGATTATCTGGGCCTGTCATAGACACGGAGGATAATTACAGGGTATCCCTTAGGTCACTGCTCTCTCCATGCCCCTCGAATGGAAATACACTGCTGAGCGAAATGCCAACGATGACTGGAAAGGAACACAGGTTACTCTCTGAGGCATGCAAACACAAAAAAACCCCAAACAATTTTTGGTCTTTTGTATCGCTAACCCCCCCTTCCCCCTCCCCCACCCCCTCCATATTTTCTACAATAATTCACAAATTTCTCCTTTGAATTCCTTTTCTGCCACTTCAAATCTTCCTTTTTGTCTCCAACTCTCAGTCTCAGTTGGGCCTTCTCACCTTTCCTCCTTTTCAGGTGTTCATATTTCCAGTTTTCACCCTTCACTTTCTTTCATGTCTCCTGTGTCAGCTCTACCTCTCCCCCTAGTGGCCTTTACATAAATCACACAGTGGACTCGGTGCAAACTCATTTTCATTGCAGTCCCTGAAGTTACTGCCATTCCTGTTTCTGGGCAATTGAGATGTACAAAAGATAGGAGAAAAAAATGAGCTAGAGATGGATACTCCACAAGGACAAAGTGACACTGGAAGAAATCCTAGACCTCTACTCGCCTCAGAGCCCCCACAGGAACATGACACCAAAAGCCCCTTTTCCTTCCAAAATAAAACTGCCTGCAGACTCAATCCTCATATAGAACTCACCACACTAACACCCCTTGTGTGTTGGAAAGAAATGACTAAACAAATAAACTTTCCAACCTTTGCAGAGCAGAAACAAATATAGATTTTTTTAATCATTGTTTCTGACAAGTTTTTAAAACTTTTAAAAGGTTTTAGTTTCAGCTTTGCAGGCGATTGCAGCCGGTGGCCAAAAGAATCGTATCAGTCAGTCAACGCACTGAAAGAAATAAAAGCAATGACATCACTGTTGTTGTGTTCAGCGTCGCTCTGATAGTGGCTCTCATAAATAAATGATAAGGCGTGAGCTGAGCCAGGCTGGGTCACGGGATGTACTTGTTCATAGGATAGGTTTGACCTAATACGTCTCGTCGTCTGAGGGAACTCTAAGAAAACCAACAGCACATGGAAATGAAACAATAACAAAGGGCAGAGAGGAAAAATAATGAGACAGAGCATTAAGGTGCATTATAGCCCTGTCATTTAGGGAAAAGAAAAAAAAATGGACCCTTCTCCATCCTGTCCTCTATGACAAGCTTTGCAGACGTTTAAAAGCATTTAGGTTAAACCCTGAGCACCATCCAGGACCCCACCCAGCCTTCAGTGTCTCACTCTGTGTGTGGCTGCTTAATTATTGATGCTTATGTATTGCTGATTTTGGTCTTTGTGTTGTCCCCGGTGAATGGCCTTGTAAGGCAGATGGAGGTATTTATCTAACTCAGAAAGTAAGGCTCTATTCCTCATCCTGTCCGCACACGGCCGGGCCATCCCAGTGGATATGACCTCAGCACTGCCGCACCAAGAGGACGTTCTCACACATGCAGGAGTGTATGTTTTCATTTACCACTGAAATTGCACACAGGACAGTGCAAACCGCTTCACAGTTAATAACCAGCTCCAACAAACTAGACCATGATGCAGAAAGTCCCCAATTTTACAAGCTTTTCCTTCAGTCCTGACAGCCTGAGACTGAGAAAACAAAACGCATTGATGGAATTGTTTTCTGTTCCCTCATTCTTGGTTCAGCCCTTCCTTAACAGTACACACAAATACAGTAATTCTATTAAATGACTTTTTGGTAATGCTGATCTTGTTGTGTGACAGGTTTTTCTATCTTCCAATGTCAACAAAACACCAGAGTGAGGGCACACACCTGCTGTAGTGCCCTTGTTCTGTTATAAGAAAGCACAATGGTGCACTCTTGTGGTGAAAAAGCATCATTGCTAGTTTTTGTTGTTCATTTCTGCTACTTTAACCCCATTACAATACACACAGATGTGTGCTCTCATTCACACAAAGTTATGTTGTAGCCTTTTGTTAATTAGACCAGAAATCTATGCATAATATCCACTGTGATCACACAATATAGACTGAATTATAGAAGTGTTTCCAAATGATTTAATAAGAAAAGAAACCCAAACTGAAATATCACATTAGCATATTAAAAGATTAAAGGTTTCTAAGAGCAAAGCAGCCTACACAAGTTTGGTTAAAAATGAAATTCTTCCTAGAGAATGATCACCAAGCAAAACTGAACAATTACTGCCTGAGACACAGAGATCCTGTGTGGACATGGAAGAAACTTTAGAAGGACTAACATCACTGTGGGGATTTATAGCCAGAGGGACCAGATGGAAGCCTCTTCTAGGTGAAAAACAGATGAAATCCCGCTTGGAGTTTGCAAATAAAGCAACCAAAGTACTTGCAGACTGTGAGGAAACAAGATTCTTTGCTAAGATGAAACCAATATTGAATTGTTTGAGCATAATATCTGGAGAAAACCGGGCTCTGCTCATCGTCTGCCCCGGTGCTGGTAGGTGCATCGTGAGATGGGGATGATTTTTTAGCAGCACAGAAAAAGTGAAAGGTCTGGTTTGGAGGACAGCTGAACAAAGAATGTGGAATATTTCCTTAATTAAAACCTGCTCCAAATTGCAAAACCTCAGACTGGAGTAGCCTAGGGACAGCTCTGTGATTGTTCTTAAAGAGCCCAGGGAGGACCTTAAACTGAATCTAATCAAACATCTCTGGATAGACTTAAAAGCAATGGCAGTCCATGCAACCACAAGAACTCTCAAGGCTATAGTAAGTAAGTAAGTGCAGAGTTAAATGGCATATCAACATGACTTCAGGTTTTTTCCTTTTGAATGCCTTTATAAAACCTGTAAAAATAAATTTTTATGCTTTGTTATTATGGAGTATTAAATGCATAATAATGAGGGTGAAAGTGAATTTGGATGATGTAAGAGTAATATTGCAACATGAAACATGTAAAAGTTGTCTGAATGATTTCTGCACATAATGCACCACTTATAGTGATTGGCCAAAATAATGTAAACTTATAACAAGTGATGTAAATAACACAATGTCCTTGCATTCATGTGGATGTTACTTTGACACACACATCCCACCTAAACGTTTTTGCACACTGAGAGTACATTTCTGCAGCAACTGCACTCCTTCACAGCAATGGGCTCCCTGGCAGGATATTGTGCCCTGCAGCACAACGAAAATGGCTCAAGAGTGGCTCAACAAACACAACAAAGATTCCCAAGTAACAGCCCAGCCTTCAAATTCCCCAGATCAGAATCTGATTAGACATCTTTGATATTTACCGGAACAAGCTAATCCATCGAGGCCCTATACCCAACAACCAACTGGGTGTCTGTGCCAAATACCACAGGGCACTTTAGGACATCCATGCCCCGATGGACTAAACAGATTTAGCAGCATGGCAGCTTTAGTTTTGGCAGACCTACAAATTATTAGGCAGGTGCTTTTTTACACCTTTGTTTAGAACAATCTGTCATCTGTGTTACTGTACTAATTTTGCTGTTATTTTACAAAAAGATACACAGTTTTAAAAAAAACTGTGCTGAATGGCTCATTCAAACTGCACAAAAACACGCAATGACAAAACTCTTTACATGAACCTTCTCGTGGTGTATTTGCAGCAAATATGAGGAATTCAAGCTATCGTCACGCAATATTTTGCATTTCTTAATTACTGAATTGCATTTTGACAACAGTTTGCATCAAGACTCTACAATCTCCCAAAGTCTGAGGAGAACTGCTTCGAAGAAAAATACTCTTTGGCCATTTTATCCCGCAGTCTTCCGTTCTCTAATAGATAAGACCTATAGGTCTCCTGCTGCCACTCTCACGGTTGTTCGATAGATCTTATCAAAGAGATCTGGTTACACAAGCTGTAGCTCTAAGAAGGTGGAGGACTTCCAAAAACAATATTAGCAGTATTGACAACTTTAATGTGTTGCAAAGGTCTAATCCCAGTGGCCACCACACTAATGGGAAAATATTGAGTGTTGCCAGAACAGAGGTTTTCTCCTAATCTGTCCATTATGTGCTTTGAACAACCACTTTAAGCAGAGACAAATATACAGAGATGGATGGGAGATAATGTGATCAATTTTGATACAATAAAAGGGGTGATAACTCAAAGTCATTCACACTTTCTGAGAGAATACTATTAAACTGGGATCTCTCAGCCATTTCCTCTCTCAGACTCTTTCTATGGTTTGCTGAGTGATCCAATCAATGCACTTTTCATCTTTCCCTTTTCCATTTTTGACTTATTGCGACCTTTAAAAATCTTTTCTGCATCACTCACTTTTAAATTTCCTTCACTTGAACCAGACCAGCAATCAACCCTCCCACCCCCCTCACTCCTACATTCTTCCAGAAGTCAGTCCTTTGGGACCTTTCCTCATAAGGACACCTCAAATAAAGCAAGACCAGCCATTAGGATGTGAGACAGCAACCACCTCCACTATTTAAGCCTGTACGCACAGACATGTCTGTTTTACTAAATAAGGCAACTGGCAGGGTGAGAGAAGACACTGAGGGAATCGGGGAGCTGAAATTGGACGATTTGCGAAGACGCATCCAGTTCTGTGAAGCATAACTAAGACAACACTGTAACGCATAATGCTCTTTTTTAGCCCTGGGCTCTATCAGAGCGCCCTATCTCTCCTCCACATCCAGCCATCCCGGTCCCACACATCAGTCCAGACAGCCAGCGGATGGCACTGTAGCTAGCGATAACACACTGCATTGTCTGAGTTTGAAACATGCTTGGCTGCAGACTCCTGCTGCAACTCCAACTACAGCTCTTGTTGAGTGGAAAGAGGCGCGTGTGTGCGGAAAGAGACAACAGCAAAGCTAAGAATCCCATTCATCATTAAGCTTTTTGTGTGACTATAAAGACATTTTATAAAGTGTAAGCCTGCAGCTGAGGATTATTTTCATTGTCCTTTAATCAGTTGCTTATTGTTCCATGAAATGTGAAAGAAAATTAAAAACACTGTACATCTTAAGTTCTTTAGATTGATTAGTCCAATGAAGTTAATAAAAAAGTCAAATGTTCAATACAATCATTTAAAACATACAAAAATATGATAATCAAAAAACTGGGACTGAAACAGATACATTTCCTACATTATTAATCATTTAAAAAGCACCACAAAAAGATAAAAACATTGCAGCATTATTTCTTTCTGCATTAAGTTTCTTTCCTTCTTCCACCTAGATCACATCTCCAACCCAATGCCTTCAGATCTGAAGAGTCAAATGATAACAGTAAGAATTAAGACGCTAATACTCAGCCCCAAATCTTAGCTTAGTTTTCTAAAGTTTCCTCCATGTATTTCAAAGCTGATTTCAAAGCCGGCCCCACTGGCAGAGACCAGACATTGTGATAACCTTAATCTTAAGTGGAAGGAGTTGCCTGTTTTCACTCCCCTTTTAAGTCACACTAGTGATTCTGTTTGCTTACCAGCATGGTTTTTAACTTGTTACTGATGAAGTAGATAGACCCGCCTTCTCACCTGTGCGAAGACAAATTCCTACAAATACTGTGGAAGAATGATTATGCCTTTTTTTCTAATTAGACTGATATCTGTGTTATTTATTAATCTAATTATAGCTCACATATATAGTGAATTTAATTAACTGCAGCTGAAAGGTATGCAGCGACCTGTTCACCCAGCTGCACTGTGTACAGCCAGGTGGTGCTCTCACTCTCTGTCAGTTGCTAAACTGCATGGCTTGACAGAAACCTCCGTGCTTGATCGCTGATTCATTTGTGGTTTACATCTGGACCTGGATGCAAGGCACATTTCCCCTTTTGGAATTTTTGAAGTGAAACGTGAACCTTGAAGATGGTTGTTTTGAATGCATTTAGTTTGAGAGATCTGAGCAGCTTAAATGAGATTTCTAACCCACCTTTTTCATGTTAAAACATATGAAGGTTTAACCATGATGTTGTGAGGATCCGATCAAACGTTGCTAGTCTTGGCATAACAGCATTGGAATGTATCCTCTTTAGCCTCTTTAGGGAGTCCCCACCTATGCTTGTGTAGTCAAATTTACTGTCATCTCTTGTGGCCAGCAACAGACCTCAAGTCATTACTAATATGCTGCCATGTAAGTGTTGAGCCTGTTGAAAGATGGCAAAATGTTCCTTACTGGATGCTGCCAGGTCATCCATCTCATGATCCCTGAGAGTTCACTCTTCTGATTGATTTGAACTTGCTCAAATATGCCGCCTGAATTTCCACCCAAACTCCTATTTATAATTGCCAATGCAGCTTTCAACAGCGTCGTGTGGGGAGCAGGAAGTTACACTGAGATCACAGATCTACTCTGCCAGTGTTACAGGTATGTGAAAAGAGCTTTTGCTGTATGTTTTTGTTGTGGGCATTCAAACTTTTAAGCAGCATTATTTCACTCTCTGCCTGTCGACTTTATACACTGAGTGTATATTGAGTGTTTCTCAAAGCTTCACCAAATTATGGATTATGCAAATATGCGCAATACATATGCATGAATGAAATTGATAAAATGCTTAATTTATTTGAGCAATAGACAGATGATTTTGATCTCAAAGCAATTTCTGAGGAAGGAAAGAAAAGGCACAAATGAATGAATGCAATTGTGTTCTTTTCCACCTTTATTAATCGCTGCCTTAATATTCTGCCTTTTTCTCCAACTGAGCTGCATGCTGAGACCACTCTACCCCTGCCTGCGACCTTTACAAATTTTGCCCTTTGTTACTGCTTTGTGTAATCTGACCTTATTAAACTTTATTATAAAGCACATGGCTGGAAGTGAGGCACATCACTACACTTTTTTAAAAATGGAAACAGTTTTGGGCATTCATTAAAATCTAATTTAAGTTTAATAAATTATAAACACAGTACAAGGAGAAAGCATAAGATGACAGGACAGAGATGAAGAACATGAGAGGAAAAGAGAGAAGCAGGCTTTTGACAAAATTCCAGTACACAATGACTCATTACTCTACATCTGTGTGTCTGGCAGTGTGGCGCATCTTTATGCCACAGCAGCTGCCCAGTGCAGTCTAGCCAACCTTTGATATGCTTTACTACCCTGCAGGGTGGAGACACCATGCATAATGTTTGTCTCACTCTGTTTGTCTCTCAGTCTCGCTTTAGTGATTTCCCCCCCTCACACACCATAAAAAAGCACAAAAACTGAAGTATGTAATTAGGAGCGTGTGGCGGGCCAAGTAAATAGTTATCATGGGGAAATGTATGCGCATGGCTGTGGGGATGGCAACATCACTTAGTCAGTTTATCACCACTTTCGCCCACACTAAAATATCTTGTCATCGATGGGACAAATTACTGTTATATTTTCTATAAAGATTCATGATCGTGAATGAAATATTGTGAATGTTATGAAGACTTGGTGAACCCTCTTCGTTCAGCTGTAGTTTTTCATCACTGTTATTGATCCTGTTCATTTGCTGTTTGTTTGTCTTTTAAGGCTCTCTTTTTGGTTAGGGTTTGGTAATTACATACTATTTGTATCCAGAGCCCCCTATTGTGGTGTTACACCACAATAGGGGGCTCTGGATACAAATAGTAAGGGCTCTTTTACACCCTACTTGTTAGGAAGGATGGATCATTGGTTCTGATCCATCCCCTGTACAGTCTTGTACACTGCTTCAGCTGGTGGGCTAAACCACGTGCGGGGGTTGGTATTTACACTGTATCATTGGGTGGCTGTGGTGCATTAGGCAGCCAAAGGCCAGGGCTCCAATGACTTGTGGACACCTTTTGGCAAAAGGAAAGGTTTTTGGGGTAAACCTGAATAGAAAATAGACTCCCTAAGGTGGCTGGATGCCTTCACTAGCTTGCTGTCTCCAGCTCCTGCAGACAAGCTCATGCCAAATGCCTCGCTTTGCTTTTTGGATCACATCAGTGCAGCAGAGAGAGATACACTGATGACTGGGCATCCCAGTACTTCCAGATGAGCCACCTGGTTTTCCACCTTGGAGAGGGCACTCACTGTAGAACACTTCTTTGGAGAGGGTACGTGGCAGGGAATCTCTGACATTGAGGTATTAAAACAGAGGGAGAGTGTGGTTAGGATCTGAGCGCAGGGAGAGTGGTAACTGGTGAGAAGTTGATTTCTGAATTTGCTACTTACTTGCAGGTGGAGAGCATTTGGCTCGTGTGGTGGGTGAAGGAATGAAGTTCTGACCTGGTTTTTCCTGTAATCCTGAGAAGACGGCGGGCAGGAGGACAGGTAGGTGAGAGTTGTGAGTTGTTTAAGTTCCGAGGTTACTGAAGGCACAAAGAGATCAAGGTAAGTACGTAGCATAAACATGGAAAATAGAGGCAATGAGGATCTAAGAACCTCAGCAGGTCACATGATAGGGTGAGCAGGATGGCTGAGAATCTACACAGACATTCCAAATGATCTGGTATATGGACAGCTAACACCTGGCTCCAGACCTGCAGGAAGGCCTCTTTTATTGCAGTTATTTCCCATTGCCATTGCAATTGTGGCAAATGTTTAGATGTGCTTTACAGGTGAGTGTAAGGTAGTGCAAGACACAGTGGTGCCATAATAGGACTAGAATTAATAAAAGCTCAGACAAATATTAAAGACTCTAGAACCAATACCACTGGTTACAAAGCTAGAATGCAAAGATGATATAATTACAAAAATGACAGACCACTCACTGGGTAAAGATATAACAATATGCAATTAAAGATATTAATTTGTCGACTGTTAAAAACCTTGATATTATGGCAACTGTTGTGCTTTCTGTTTTTAGTGTTTGTATGTTATGAAGGATTTCTGTGTAGTAAAATAGGTGCAATTTGTTGATTCCCTATTATGACTATTAAAGTAACATTTATATAAAAAAAAAGCAATTTTATGCTATCTTCGAAGTGAGCAGCATTTAAAACCAATGAATTTCAGCAATTTTATTCAGTGCACTCAACAAAACAGCATCAGAACACAAGCAAGCCCACTCCCTTAAGCACATAAAAATAAGTTCAAGCTTTGAAAAGAATGACAGGATAATATCCATACTTGTTCAACAGTAATTTTTTTTAAAGGTCTCACTGAGATATTTAAACTTCACATTAAAGAAACCATTAGACGCCCTGCTTCCTGTTTAAACAGGCTGAAACCCCTGCTAGGCTTTCAAGAAGGTTCAAGGCAGTATTAACCAACTTCCTTCCTCATTACTTGAAGTAAAAATAGATCTGCCAGTGTTGGATTGGTAATGACAACAGGGCAGGGAACATTTTTTCCTCTTTTATCCAATCATAGTCTTGATGTCCTAGAGAATGGCTGACAGAAAGATGGATGAATCTTTTAAGAGTTTGATGGCTAATCCTATCAGGGATGTAGTCACCATCTTCAAAATGCGATTAAAAATTCCAGCTAAAATGACTTATTGCATCTTTAAAAATGTTATGGACCCTTAGTGATGTCAGCGAGCTTTAATTAATTTCTGGCCTACCTTTTAAATCAATTGGACCTTAGCTCCGGCTTTGGAAGTTATTTTGTTCAAAGGACAGTTTCTTTCATTACAGGCTCTGTATTTTATAGTGCCACTGTTAACTTATCTGTCACAACTTTATGAAACACAGACTCCTCAAATTACTGCAATGAAAAATCCACAAAAATACATAACCAATAAACATGTAAAAAAATGACACTCAGATCTAAAGATGTATAAATGTATATGCCATAGTGTTTGCACAGGTATTATTCAAAATTATTATTAAAGCACAAGAATAATTGTGTCCATTCTGAAGTTACTCCCCTGTGTAACTAAATGGAGTTTCTGTGAAGCATTTCAAACCAAATTTAGAGCTGTGTGTCTGGCAGTCCATACGGACTTCAGGCGGGGACACATTACGTTTAATTCTGGTAAATTTTAATTCACTCTAACTCGTCATTCATTTGAAACAAAAACTAAAGTTGGGAGCCAGCAGAAAAAAACCTCAACTCTTAACTCAGATCAGGATCACATCTTTGGATTAAGTGACACTAACTTCACAGAAACCCTGAACAGCTTTTCAGTTTCAGCTGCACAGCGTTGACAAACAGGAGTTGTACAACTCAATCTCCTTACAGGATCACTGCAGTTTTGATCTTTCTGAATGACAGTTGTTTGAAGAAATCTCTCGACTGCTGTTTAGTTCATTTCCCAATTTGCCATTCCAAGGCCTAACATCTGATATTGTGGAAAACACAGTAAAATCTAGTGTTTGCCACTGCTGGCAGCTGCTGGATGACGCCTTTTGTCTTGACAGTGGTGAAAATGGCTAAACTTGTTACTGTGGAGGGGATTTTATTTATAAGTGCCTTTTATTTAAAGTGAAACCTTATTGATATATAGAAATACAAACCTATCTACTGAGTACAGACAATATCCATACTTTAAGGGCCTTAATTCAGAAGTTTGTACATGAGAAAATGATATAACCACATATACTCACTAACCACTTTATTAGGAGTGCCCATTCAACTTAATGGAAATCTCTATTCAGCCAATTACATGGCTGCAACTCAAGTCATTTAGGCATGTAGACATGGTCACAACACCCTGCTGGAGTTCAAATCGAGTATCAGAATGAGAAAGAAAGATGGTCTAAGTAACTTTGAACGTATCATGGCTGTTGATGCTAGATGGGACAGTCAGGGTTAGAAACTAATGAATTGTGGGATTTCCCACGTATCCATTTTACAGAGAATAGTCTGAAATAGAGAAAATATCCAGTGAGCAGCAGTTCTTTAGTCAAAAAGAGGTTACAATAGAATGGCCAGACTTCTTCAACCTGATAGGAAATCAACAGTGACTCAAACAACAACACTATGCAGACAAGAATTTCTGAATGGACAACACATTGAATCCTCTGGGCTACAGCAGAAGAACTCGTCACATTTGGTGAATCCATTAAGACATCAGAATTTGGTGTAAACAACATGAAAGGGCAGATCAATCTTGTCTTGTATCTGATGATAGTGGCATAATTTTGGAGGGATATTTTCTTTGCACACTTTGCGCCCCTCAGTACCAACTAAGCATTGTTTCAATATGATAGCCTGCCTTTGTATTGTTGCTGAGCATCCCTGTATGACCAAAGGATGCCCATCTTGTGTTGGCTTCTTGCGGAAGGATAATGACCAACATAAAAAGAAGAGGTTGAAAAAGAGGTTTTTGATCTCAACGGGACATTCCTGGTTAAATAAAGGTTAAATAAAATAAAAAAAATTGATATCATCTTGAACTGGTGTATTGAATGCTACAGTGAGTTCACTGCACTCCAGATCTCAATCCAAATCTTAATCTCAATCAAGTTCAACAGGACATCCATCCTGATACTAACGAGATGTATCTTCTGTTAGTGTATGTATATTTATATGGTAAGTACATAAAACGTAACTTTTGTTTAGTCTTGAGGACAGTTAAAAACAGACACTTATTAAGGGGACCCACACTTGATTTCCGCAATACATTCATCTTCACATTCAAATTGATTCATTTCTCAGAAGAAAATATTATAAGATGCTACAGACACTCTGAGATCCTGCATACTAGTTCACAACTAAACTCAATATCCAGTTCCAAAGATGCCGACGGAAACTTCACAGACTGTCCTGTTTGCATTTGGATTTTTGCTTAGATTTGAGGATTGCCAACTGTCACCTTCACAAAAGCTCTCAGTTATGATATCATAGAATTTAAAAACATGGAATTATGCAAAATCTGCATTGGCAAATGTTTAAAGTAAAAATATGATCATAATATGGAGGATGATATCCTATATGTAGAAAAAAATCCAAAGGAAAATTGCAGCAGTTTATGGCTGTACAGCCATTGTTTCAACCACATTCCTGTGAATATCCAGGATATTTGGTAATTTTAGATCAGTGCAGATTGCCTGTTTCAACACCTTTGCAGTTTGTGGAGATTAAAGAGAAAGGAAGTAGTCTGTTGGTGGGTGGAGAAAATGATCACCATGAGACCTTGATGTTGCACCTTGGGGTGCTGAAGCAAACACAAAATATCACTGTAGAGGGGGTGTAAAATGTTATTGAGGATGCAATTTAGTTTATTCTTTTTCCAGTCTCGTCTTGCAGTCTTCAGATTGACCATGTCCAAAAAACCCCCCAGAAACATTATAGAGAAGTGTACTGTAATGTTGTATTTGGAAGAGAAGAAAAAAGGGAAACATAGAGACAGAGAGGAAAGAGGAAATTACTGCTGACTTGTCCATGGACCTCACAAAGAATGCAATATGAACTGTGTATCCTTTAGTGTCATTTTTGTTGTCTGTGGAGTAACATGTTTTTTTTCAACATGTCTTTTGGTTGCAAAGTCCAAGATTCATCACTGATTGTCATTAACTATTACATTTTTTGTTGTCCAGTGCCCCAGTTTTAGTGAACACATCCTACATCTTCATCAATATTGGGATATTTCTCTGCTGAAATCATGTAGTTATAACCCAGCATAAAGTAGAGCATCAGCATGCTTCTTTGTGTAGTCTGTGACCCCATTCACAGACCTCAGCCCACTATTTTTGGCTGGTTGCACTGAATTATTTTACTGGAAGTATTGAGTTATAACAATAATACAGTTTTATCCACATAGTATACATTTGGTATACGTTTAGTAAACACTGTGATGTTTTTCTGATTTACATTGTTCTGATTTCCAATATTTTATTGCTTAATATTTCAGCATTTATGAGATATACAGTACAGTACTCTTTATCTCAGCTAAATAATATACGCAGGGATAACTGTAAATACCATATTCACACACACACACACACACACACACACACACACACACACACACACACACACACACACACACACGGAAATTTCAGTTAAATCTATACAAAAATGCTATTACAGATATAACAGTTTCAGCACAGCTTCCATTGAGACATGCTTTCTTTTTCTAGAAATCTTACCTCCTTCCTTCACTATGCTGTTGTCTGCCTCACAGACCCTTGCATTCTGGCCACCGCTGATAGAAGTGATAGTTTTGAAGAACAATATCCTGCCACCTCTTGTACAATTTTTTATTAGTCCTGTCCAGCCTGTTGTTGTAGCTTCCCAAGGTACTTGTAGAATTGCACCATGTCCACCTCCTCACCCTGTATTTTGACAGGTGTCACTGACTTTCCACTCAGTAATAAGCTGGAAAGTCAGTGCAAATGACAATCTTCCCTCCATGAAGACACATACACTCTTGATGAGCAGCCACTTCAAAGGTGACAGCTGCCTGGGAGAATGAGTTGTCACTTGATTGTTTGAAGAACATGAGTGATAGCGTATATATGGTACCTGTTTTAGTTGGCATCTCGGCCCACATGAACACATGGAGCACATACTTAGCCGTGGATTTCTAAATTGTTGTCCACCACCACAGAACAAAACATCAGCACAATAATAGGTTGTGAAAACCTGGTGTTATGTCTTTTTGCATAGTGCGCAAAATTTTCAAAATTTTGTAAAAGCTTGGTGGTGATGTTATTTTCACTGTTAACATAGTGTAGCTTCTGTATTTGAACTCATAAAATACATAAAACAACCATTAACAACAAATGGTTTAGTAATAATTAGCAAAAAAGAAAAAAAATTAAAATCAAAACTCTAAACTAAACCTTTATCAAGATGTAAAATGCTTTCTACACTTTGTCTGCCTTTAAGTAGGTGGTTGTAAGGGGGCTGGGGTGCTGTCAGATGGTTGTACAGTTTGGTAAATGAAGTTGCCAAAGACTTCTGGGTGTGTTCACACTTTCTTGTTTGGATTGAATTAAACACATTCTGGTGTGGTTTGTTGAATTCTGTGGTTTTAACAGTAATGCCTTCCAGGACTGTGAAGCAGCCCACAGTTTGCTTTACTTAAACCTGCAATAATTGATTTTGTCACTCCAGCAGCCATGTGGAGAGGTGCTTCAGGCAACAAATGTAGATTAAAGATATATATACATGTGATGAGAAAAAGATAAGACCCAGTAAAGCAGAAAATGTAGGTGTCTGCATCATCATTCCCAAAAGTGTATTTTCTTTCTTCTTTTAGATGACATTAACCTTTTTGTACGTTTTTTGTACAAATGTTTATAGTTATATATATTTTTATATAAAAAAAAAATCAAAGCACCACTATTGTTTGAAAACACACTATTAATAATGTCATTCTGTCATTCAGCTGCTCATTGGTTACAGAACTCATTTCAAAATGAACTGTGTGTAGGTGTGTTTGTCTGTGTGTGTGCTTGTGCGTAAATCTTACAATTAACCATTACACAGCACAGTATGGTAGACAATATCAAAAGAATTCAAACAGGTGTTACTACAAACATAATGTTTCCATATTGTACAGCTGACAGGATTTACTGGTTGGCCAATTAACTATCCGTGTTAACATACTGACAAATCCTGTAGGGGAAACATAATTTATTCATTTAATTTAACATACAGAAATCAAAAGGAGACAAAAAAACCATAGCTTTGTTTTGAATAAAATTTCATAGCTGACTGTTATTTACATAATGAATTCTCATTCATCAAGAGCTGTGATTTATATTATACATATGCATAGTAAAGCATAGTTATGCATTTCAAGGTGGAATGAAATGGTAAGATAACAAAAAGCAGGGAGTAGCTTTAAGGGATTCTTATAATGAACTCTGCAACGTTGCAAAACCTGTTATATGAGTTTTGACATGTCATTGACATAATTAAACTTTAAGTAAATCATGAATATGGTATAAGGGATTCCAAAACACGAGTCCACGTTTTTGCTATAATATGTATAATAATAAACAGTCCTCAATTAGTTAAAAGGTAGGCAAATTCACTCTGGTCTCACTATGCAAAGTTATTAGGCTTAAATACTGATGGGGAAAAATGTTTTAGCATCAGATTTAGTTGGAATATGACATACACATGGGATGAAACTAATGATTTCTCTATTGGCTCATTCTGAAAGTAAACAATCTGTTGTTTGCCAGTCTACTGAGATCAGTTAACTTTCCCCATCAACACTATACTACACATTTGCTGTCCATTTGTATTAGTGTCATTTCAACATACTGAAACTAAATTAGCCACTTTCCTGTTGGACTTCTCTTGATGCACTGACGATTCTTTAGCATTAACTAGATGGTGAAAAGCTCCAGGTATTTAAATTCCTGCATGTCGTACATACTAAATTGCATGACAGGTCAGTGAGGTCACAGGGTTAATTGATTTAAGGTTAATTTATTTAGTTCAGGTCATTAGTTCATTCATTTAATGCATATGACTCACACTCGTCTCCCTTGCAGGTTATGCGACATTCCACCAAGTAGTGGAAGAAGCAGAATTCAGATCCTTACTCCATTGAAAGTATCAGTCAAGCAGTTCAAAGTGTGATATTAAACACTTTAAAATTATAGCAGAAATGAAATAAAATGCATTCATAGCAATGTGGCTAAGTTTGGACATAAAAACTACTGGACGGTTACATTTAGGAGGACAATCATGGCTTGGGTTAAAATACACCCTGTCACAATGTAAAAGACATGTTAAAAGGCAAACTTCTTCCATCTGCAGCAAGCTTCTGTGACATTTTCTCGGTTGCCATGGTTACTTATGCCATAACACTGATGACAGCAAAGCACTTTTACCTGTGGTCTGCTAGTGAATCTACTGAATCAGACTGCCCTGTACGATGAAAAATAAAGGGGTGCCCTGCATTACAATACCTGTATGGAATTTCACTCTGCTTATCTTTTACACTGTTTTTTTTCTCTTCATTTCAGTAACAAAATATGAACACATCAGGTTTTTCTGTGTTGTCTCATGCAAAAAGTGATATCCTTAATCCCCTCTCTAAGTCTGATAAGTCATCAAAGTGAAAAAAAAATAAATTTGAACTAAAAACTGGATTTCTGCTCTAAAAATACACACATTTATTCTTATCTAGATAGAAAATCACACATTTTTACACTTAAATATAAAATTCAGAAAACCTACAAATGCAGGAAATAATGGTATGATGTACGCAATCGGTTGATGAAGGTGAAACCTGTTTTATATTGCTCACCTGCGGCAGCTTCCCTGCACAGGACTGCACGTCCACATCGTCAGGTTTCATTATAGTGTAAATGACCTGGAGCAATTCAGATCCTGGGATTTGAATGAGCACTGTATTCCAATCTATCGGAGGAAAGTTAATGATGCACGTAACTCTTTTTGGATTAAATAATGACTCCCAGTAAATGCATACAACAAATACATTTTATCCACAAGCAAACTTTGGTGTTTCTGTGTTTTTCTACAGCCCTAATCCTTGAGTACACACTAATGAGATATACTAATCATGTGAACTAGGGCTTAGAAGGAATACAAAGTCCCAGTCACCCCCTTTTTAAAACCAAGTCACAGTGCAAACACTGCCCTCATCTCTTTGTTGAAAATCTACAGTAACATCCTTTTTATTCAATAACTAAAATGATTGACAGTCCTTTCCATAGCTACTGACAACATAAAAGCCTGCCTGCCAGTAAATCGGCCAACACTGTTAATTCCTTGAAAAAACACAACAAACATCCCTCCACATTGCCCTTCTAAATGCCCGCTGTCCATCCCCCAGGATTTAAGCGGCCCTAATAACAAGCAAACCAAGGCCATGAGCCCTGCGATTATTCCATCCCTTAATTAGAATTCTCATTATTTACAGAGTGAAGGGAAAGACTCTGCAGTCACATTCACATCAAAGGCGTCATCTGAAGGCAAAGATGATAATTAGATAGTCTAATCTGTTCTCTGAAGTGTCTGTTCCAAATCAACATTTCTGGAGTGTTTGTTTTCTTTCCCCCTCTCCCTTTGCTTTGCTAAGAGACTGATCAATTAAAAAAGAATTCACTGGTGACTCATTTTCATTCTGCCATATGCAGCTCTTTTCCTTTGCTTCATTATAGCTGATGAATGTGATTTCTGTGCATTTCTCTTGCATTTGTTTTCAGAGAAGAGGCCTGAAAATAAATGAGCTTCTTTTGTGATTGTGTAAAAATTGATAAGTGTGTTTCAGGTGCATGCATAAAAGTTGTCCTTTAATTTGTTTCTTTGGTGCATTGCATCTTTTTTTTGTTTCCATGAGTATCAACAGATGGCACTGTTTCCCTGCTAAGTGACTTCAGCACTCTCACCACCGTCTCTCTTCTTTTTTCTCTCTCTATGTCTCTGCCTCTTTGTCTGTCTCATTCCCCTTTTCCCATTTACTTAAGCAGAATGAGGGCACCGGAGAATCATTAAGTGTAACCGCTACCTGAGATTAGTCAGAAGGGCTCAAATGAAGTGTCACTAATATGAGGATTACAACAGCAAAGCCACCTGAAGTCCTCCTGGATCTGCTTCTAAACATAGGGAAGAGAATGTGGTGCTAAGAGATGTGGGCAAAACAACATTTATAACACTTTTACAACACTGAGTAGGAGAGATAACACTTGGGACTATGTTTCTGCATAATCTTGTAATACAGTATCTGCACCTAGTATCAGAACTTCTCATAACAGGAAGGAAAAAAAATGGAAGGCCTACGTGATCACAGTTGTGTAATATAATGAGAATTCAGAGGGTATAATATAAAGATACAATGCCTCTAACTAAACAGGTTTCACTGTTGTAAAGGTTGACAAAAACCAGATGCGTATCTTAGCAGTCTGAAACCTATAACAAGCATGCAAAGCAAAGGCACAATATTAGGTTTGTAGAGCTATTACTTTTTCAGAGAAAAGTGTTTCATCACTTAAGACCAGTGTTTGCTGGTAGGAGGCCACTTGAAGAAGGCTGTTTCTCCCTTTTTGTCCAGTGCTTGTATTTTTCAGAGATTTTTATTTTTATTTTTATTTTTATTTGGGGGGGGGGAGGTTAAGTGATTCAGAAATACAAAGTGTTAGACACAAAGTCCACAGTTCAAATCTGCAATGCAAAACTAGGACAGGGGGTTCAAATACATGTGCTATTGTGAAAAATTGCACCAGTTTTTTAAAACATGCATCTTTCTAAGTAGCTTTTTCATTATTCCTTTTGCTAAATATAGCAATTCACATACAGAGGTCCGTGCTAAAATTTGGGGATGCAATGAATACGAATTGATATCCTCTACCTTTCTTCATTATTTCCATCCATCCATCCATCCATCCATCCATCCATCTGTCCGTCAGTCCATCCATTTTCTACCAATTATTTGGGCCGCAGGCAACAAACTAAAAAGAGCTGCCCATACCTCCCTCTCTCCAATTGCTGCCTCCAGCTCTTTTGTGAGGGTTACCAATGTGTTCACAAGCCAGCTGCTGAGGGTCAGACTGCCAAAGCCTCTGCCTTCCACTGCCACATCATACACAATGCGCCAGACCCCTATGACTTCATCTGCAATGGTGGGCCTACAGAAAGGCAGATACATGTGGCACCTACAGACCTGGCTCCAGGGCTGGGCTCTGGCATTCCTATCTTCTCCTTACTAAATTGGTTCCTTGTTCATTTTCTCAAATGTGTCTTTTGAAGGCCACTTAGTCTGCCCGTGGCCCGGGAAAAATTTGTCTTGATAGATCTTGACAGAGGCATGTTCTTCCAGAAACATTGCTACCAGGATGAGTCAGGCACTCAAGCTCCTACTGCCACAGTAACATGGTGATTCATGGAAAGATACTTAATGGTGTGTATGCAAAAAGTTTCCTTTGCTGTGAGAAATAATGAACATTTTGAACACACTTTCAGTTTCACATTCAAATAAAGGGATAAAGAAAAGCCTTTTCTGCAATTTTTTTTTATAGGCATGTAACAATCTATATGCATTAGCTTTGCAGTTATTGGCTCATTGCAGCAGGATTTTCAAAACCTCATAAAATTCAAAACTGCCTAATTATCTGCAATCTTTATTTTAAGAGTAAAGTCACTCAAAGGCGGTACACTGTCAGTAACAAAAGACTCTGCACTGTATATTAGATTAAATGATTTTTTTGTAAATCAGTTAAAGGCTGCAACAAACGCACAAATAATTGAAATTTATTCAAATGAACAATTAAAGCCAGCAGTGCAATTTCAGCTTTAGAACAGCACAAAGTAATGCCTTTCTCTGCTTCTGTCAACATTGGACACAGCTGTCTTGTTTGAATAACCTTATTGGAATTGTCAAAGTGCCCATGGGCTTGGTGTTTTAGTTTGAGCTCCACATGGTTTCCAGGTAATTGACCCGTACAGTGTGAGCAGAAAAGTTAAAGGTTCTGGCTGTGCAGAAAAGCCAAGGAGGGCCAACACACCATACATGTTCAATGAAATTCTTTCAGACAACAACTTGCGCACTGACAAAAATTTCCAGGTGAAATTTCCATGAGTACGTTCAGTTTCATTGCAGCAGTATTTAGAGGTAAACCTCTTAGAGTAATTGGATTACAGGTGGAATGAAGAAGACAGGCTCCTATCAAAGCCATTGTTAAGTAAAGGCTGGGGATGTTGGGGATGAATGCAGGTACCATTAAACCATTACTTGTTTAGTTAATGGGCAGCCTTCACCCTGAAATCTCTTTGAATCAATCAGTGAAAGTACTTTTCTCAGCCCCAGGAACATAAAATAAGCCTAAAACTAAATTCCTTTTCTTAAAGCATGAGATCTAGTCCTTGCTGTGCTACAAGAGGGAATGCTTTAGTGAGATGATCAATAAGGGTAGGCTGTATCAGTTCAAGCATATTTTAAAGAAAGAAACACAGAGGCTTGGGAATCAAAACTAACCGAACAGAATGTTTTATTTGCAAATGACATTAAAAGAGAATTTTTGATATCTGTACTCACACAACTGGCTATAGAGAGTCTGAATCCTCGGTTACTATAGTCCAAATAACAGAATATTGAGAGCTGAGCATTACTTTCAAGTAACTAAAGCTTTTCAGACCCAAGATTTAATCAAAACAAGCAAGGATTTCTGAATCATCATAGAAACAGGCTGTTGTCGTACTTTTATTTTTCTTTTATAGATCGTTACTGCCGTATGTATAAATGGGACAAAAGGAAAAAAGCCATTTAAAAATGCATAGTTTGTGTGGATCCAGATATAGTTGAGCATTACAGCGAAACACTGCTGGATACTCCTGCTGTAAGTGAAATCTTTTAACATTACCTCACAGTGAGAACATGCAGGCTGCAAGAACGTCAGCGTGGATCAAAGTCAGCAGATCTATGTCTCACAGTGCAGGGAGACTTCATCCCCTTAGTTTGTGCGGGTACCTTCACACAAACAGAATTTAGGATTGCCTATTCTTTTGCTCTTTCAATACTGTCTTTTCCATCAATCTGAGTGTAGAAAGTGTTCAAAGTGCTCATTGATTGGTTCTATCAAAGGGAATTCCTCACATAAGGGAACATAAATAATAGAAAGGTGTGCAATGCATGGGCGGAAGAAATGGGAACTTTCCTCTGTGTCCAATTATTGTTTTAGCTGACTTCAGCTAAGGCCAGGTTCACACAATCAAGATAACAAGGTGTTCAACGGGAAAAAAGCGACAGCTATGGCGCACAAAGGGAAACAGTCGCAGTAACAATAGACTGTAGACAACAATAGACTTTAGTTACAGCATATATGGATTTTTCCCCCCCTGCATATGGCTAAGGAGCTGAACAATTAATAAAATGATAGATTTCTGAGAATAAGCATTTATCACACTTGTTACAGTAAATTAAATTGTGAGAAGCATCAAAGAAATAATAAATAAGATGTAATTGATATTCTGCACATGTCTCACTTCCAAAAATAGACAGATTATCTTCTACTCTGGTCCCATGTAGTAAACCACAGCCATGAACACGAACAGCAATAAGTCAAATTTGCATAAAGTACATAATTTACATAAGCTATTGTACTGGCTTTTTAGTTGAAGTCACATTTTGTGCAATCTAAATAGGACCTTCTTTTGCTTACTTTGGGTTGTTGTGTTTATTTTAAATTGCAGGGACATTAGAAAGACTATCACAACATAAAACTCCAGAGCCATTATACAAACTCTAATTGGGCACTATAAGGCTTTCATAGCAGTTGTGCTATAACAAAGATAAACCTTACTTATAAAATGGGAATTAGCTATAAAGTAGGTGAAGTAAAAAGAAATCAAAAACTTTTCACCAGCATATTCTTTTACATTCAAGTCCACATATTCGAGTAGACCATGGCCTTGAATAGTTATAATCCACATATGTGATTGAGGTAAAGAAGACCTCTTGCCAGGCAACCAATTTTCAGTAAAGTGACGGAGTCTTTCTAGTTCTTATACTGCGCACACAAACAAAACACGTGAACATCATAACCTTGATTATATATTTGCTGCTCTGGTTTTAGTGATGATGCTTCAATGCAGAAATGACGCTAATACTTTGGTGAGAACTCTAACTGTCACTCAGCAGCCACTTAGGTAAGTACACCTATTGAATAGCACAATTATAGCTTAATTCTACAAATATCTAATTAGCCAAACACATGACAGCACCTCAGAGCTCCTAAAATTCAAACTGAGCATTAAAATTTGGAAAGAAAGGTGATTTAAGTGACATTTCAGAAACTGCTGATCTACTGGGATTTTCCCACACAGCAATGTCTAGGCTTTACAGAGAATGGCCCGAAAAAGATAAAGTATCCAGTGAACAGCAGTTCTCTTGTTGATGGCAGAGGTCAAAGGAGACTGGCCAGACTGCTCCAAGCTGCTAAGAAGCAGTAACTTAAATAACCACTTATTCCAACCAAGGTATGCAGAATAGTATCTCTGAATGCACGAACAGTCAAACCTCAGTCAGTCAGTCTTTCAGAGTTTCTGGTGTCGTGCAGCACCGGAAGACCAGACTGAGGCTACAATTAGTAAACGGCTCACTAAAAAACACAACACCAGAAGACTGCCTGGTATGAAGACTTTTAATTTTTGAAGGCAGAAGTGAGAAATTGAGAGTAAATACTAGGGTGAGAATTTGGTGTAAACAACAGGAAAGCATGGATTTATCCTGCTTTACATCAGGGGCTGAGGCTGCTGCTGCTGGTGTAATTGTCAGGGGGATATTTTATTGGCACACTTTGGGTACAATTAATTTAAACTCCACAGCCTTCCTGAGTGTTGGTGCAGACCATTTTCATATCTTTATGACCACAATGTACACATCTTCTGATGGATGATTCAAGCAGAATGAAAGACGTTACTAATGTTACTGGTTTCCTGAATATTACAATGAGCTCACTGCACTCAAATAGCCTCCACAGTCAACAGATCCAGCAGAGCACCTTTGGGATGTGATGGAATGGGAGATTTGCATGGATATGCAGCCAACAAAACTGCAGCAACCGTATGATATTATGTCAATATGGACCAAAATCTCAAAGGAATGTTTCCAGCACCTTGTTGAATCTGTTCTCTGGCAAGTTCTGAAGCTTGCACGTACTAGCGAGATACACTGTACCTAATAAAGTGTCTCGTGAATGTAAGTAATATTTATATGTAAAGGTATACTGTATATGTCAATTATAATTATTAGAATTATGTTAACATATGTGTCAATGTTTTTTACTGTATTTTTTCCAAATGTTGTTCTAAGAAGCAATCATTGAGCACTGATGTTATTCCACACAGAGATACTGTAAATCAGTGCATGTTATATGCAATCAATGCATGCAATAAAATGCATGTTAGAATAGTGTAATTAATGGAAGACCAAATCAATTTCATGTTTGTATTTCATGTATTGGTTTTAAGCGCTGTACTTTCTCATTTACATTATGCTGCCTTTTACTTTACTACAAACCGAAAATAACATTGATCTCATACATATTCCTGCCCTAATGTGGTTCACACACAAATGTGTTCATGTTCTCAAATCAACTTCCACTTTGTGAATAAGACACATTACAATGTCAAGTCCCGTAAATTCTACAAGCCATAACTTATGCATAGAAATAGCCATCTGGATTTTGAATTTTATTTATTTATTTTTTTGCAAACCAATGCTTTATAAATTAGGTCTCATGAGACGCCAACATTGCTTGGATGAGGAAAGACATGCATACACATGCAAATGTAAACATGCAGATGGATTGCACATGTGAAAGGATTAATCATTAATGATGCGATCAGGCTGTAGTTTCCTTTTTATTTGTGCATACCTGCTTTTTGACAGACTCACAACCTTGAGAAATTCTTTTTATAATTGCTTATTGCTGCTTACAGGAACAACACAGTCAGTCCTCAGATGAATAGATGAAAGTTGATGTTGACACTGTGCTTGGGTGTAATGGTGTGTCTGTCACGTTTTCTCATATGCGGCACATGCAACTTCACCCTTAGTTTGAGGATTAAAAGTTTGCAGAAGTAAACAAGTCAATGAGCTGAATAAACTGGTGTTCTAGAATGCAAAAATCAAATTTGTCATACTTTAAAGGAAAGCAAAACAAAAGAAAAAGCGAAAAAAAAAATAAAAGTTTGACTCACTCCAGTTGAGGAAATTCTGGTGCCAACACTGTCACCACATTTGCTAAAATTCTACATTGTTGTCAAGGAAACCAAATGACTTCAGCTCATAATCCTCAAGCTAGTGTGCCCCATTGTGTCATATCATGTCACTCTCCAGCAGCTCACATCCACATAGAGCAAAGTTTCTATTTAAAATGTAAGAGTGAGCAAACTACTGTTTATTTATCACATTCATTTATCTTTAAGGAGCAAGTCTGCACTATCAAAGTCCATCTTGATACAACTTTTTCCACTTGGGGACATCTTAATAACATCTGGAAAATTATCTAAGCTTACAGTTTTGAGACCCTATCTAATGCTCACTTGGACTGCACATTTTTGTGAATTTGCTCCAACTGTCACGGTCCTGGGTCTCCTGACCCAGCGTTTTTAGTTCCTTGTGGTGTTTGTATTATTGTACTTGTGTGAGTTATTCTATGGTTTCTAGTTTCGATCCCTTGCCCTTCATGTTTCTCTGTCTCCCTTCTGTTCTGTGTAGTCTGTGTCTGCATGTTTGAGTTCCCCTCTGTGTCTCTCGGTTCTTAGTCCTCTGCTTTATGGTTTATGTCTCTGTGTTTCTTAGTTGCTGTCTCCACTGTGTAAAGTTTGTGTCTCTGTGTTATACTTCCTGTTTTACTTTGATGGTCCGTGTCTTATGTGAATGCGTCCTGCTTTGCTTGTCTCGTCAGTCCTGATTTCTCCCAGCTGTGCCCTCCTTCTGTGTCTCATTCCCCTCGTTACTTCCCAGTGTATTTAAACCCTGTGTTTCTCTGAGTCAGTGTTGCGTCACCCCTCATGCTGTGTGGATCTCCCTGTGGGTTTAGTTGGCTTTTTACGACTTTCTCCTGCCAGTGAATAAAGCTGAGTTCTTTGTGTTTTTTGGTCCAACTCCTGCCTGCTGCACAGCGTTTCATGACAGTACGACTCGACCAGACATGGACCCAGCAGCACCCAACCCACCAGAAGAGCTGCGTCTGGACATAATTTACTCCGTGGAAAGACTCCTGCATCATGAGGGGGAGGGAATTTCGCCGTGCTGTGGAAACCAGACTACAGCGTTTAATCTCTGGTCTTCCTTGGCTACTCAGTGCGCTCCACCCACTCGAACAGGATTTAATCCGAAATGAGCTCCACCTTCATCCCCCAGCTGCTACTGCCCACCTGCCTGAAGGGCCGGACGTGGAGCTGCTTGGCCCGTCGGAGCCATCATCAAAAAAGAAGCCGCGTTCACGCCGCCGACATCCATCGCCACAGCCGGACCCCGAGTCCTCTGAGTTACCAGCTGTGGTAAAAGAAAGAGACAATAGTCAAGAGTTTCCTGGATTTGGGACTATTTATTCCGGAGCCGTTTGTTTTCACTCAGCTGCCCAGCCAGAAGCTCTAGCTGAGTCTCCTGTGTCCCCGCTAGCACAGTCGTTAACTCCACCACAAGCTCCGTTTTCACCCCTACCATCACTTCAGTCTCCCTCAGTTCAGTCTGCCACTCAGTTACCTCCTCAGTTGACCTTAGCTCAGTCGTCTACTTAACCACCAACTCCACTCTCACCACAACAGTCACTGCAGTCTCTAGTGCAGTCTCCTGCAGTCTCCAGTGTCCCCAGTGCAGTCTCCAGTGTCCCCAGTGCAGTCTCCAGTGTCCCCAGTGCAGTCTCCAGTGTCCCCAGTGCAGTCTCCAGTGTCCCCAGTGCAGCCTCCCTTAGCACAGTCATCCACTCAACCACCAGCACCACAACCGTCACTACTACCTCTAGTTCATTCCCCTGTGAAGTCATCAACTCCACCACCTACTCCACTCTCACCACCACCGTTACTACAGACATCAGTTCAGTCCCCTGTGCCAGTGCAGACGCTCTCGGTTCAGTCTCCCGTGCAGTCATCTACTTCACCACCATTAGCAGCTCAGGTCCCCGTGTGTCCAGCAGCTCAGCTCGCACCTGAACCTTTGGCCCAGTTCCCCGTAGCAGTGCAGTTTTCTAGCCAGCTTAACGTTGAGCCCGGGGTCCCAATTCTCTCTGGCTCTACATCAGCTCCTGCTGGAAGCTCGGATGAGCTCATCCAGCACTCCGCGGCTCCCGCGCCGCCATCTACCTCGTCCGCTGGGGGTTCCAGTGAGCCCAGCCAGCACCTCCTCGTCTCCGCTGGAGGGTCCAAGGGGCCTGTTCAGCCTCCTGCTGCTCCACCAGCGTCATCCACGACGCCGCCAGCTGCAGCCTCCGTGTCTCCACCCACACCGTCGCCTGGTCCAGCTTCAGCGTCATCAGCTTCAGCGTCGCCTGGTCCAGCGTCATCAGCTTCAGCGTCGCCTGGTCCAGCGTCATCAGCTTCAGCGTCGCCTGGTCCAGCGTCATCAGCTTCGGCGTCGCCTGGTCCAGCGTCATCAGCTTCGGCGTCGCCAGCCTCGTCTGGTCCGGCCTCCGCTTCGGCGTCGCCAGCCTCGTCTGGTCCGGCCTCCGCTTCGGCGTCGCCAGCCTCGTCTGGTCCGGCCTCCGGTCCGGCCTCCGCTTCGGCGTCGCCAGCCTCGTCTGGTCCGGCCTCGACTGGTCCTGTGCCCACCGAGACTCGGCCAGTACGCCTTGACGCTTAAGAGCCGCCGCCGCTTTCCATGCGGCCGGCCCCCTGAACTGCTCCGTCGTCTCCTTCGCCGCCCTGCCTTCCGCTGCGCTCCGACTGCTTCTGCCGCCGCCTGCCTCCCTGACTGCCCGCGGCTCCTCCCGCCCCCTGCCTTCCGCTGCCTTCCGCGCGGCCAGCCCCCTGAACTGCTCCGTCGTCTCCTTCGCCGCCGCCGTTGCCTTTCCTGTACGGTCGGCCTCCTGAACTGTTTCCCCGCCGCCGTTGCCGTCCGCATGGTCGGCCCCCTGAACTGCCCTGTGTTTGGGCTGTTTTCTTGGGCTCCGGTGTTTGCTGTGCTCTGCTTTTGTTTTCTGTTGCGAGCCCTCTGTCCTGGACCCCCGCCGCCCGCCCTGGGTTGTTTTCTGTTTGGTTTTGTTTTTCTGGTTTTGGGCTGTCTGGAGCCAGCCCTTACGGGGCCGGGGTACTGTCACGGTCCTGGGTCTCCTGACCCAGCGCTTTTAGTTCCTTGTGATGTTTGTATTATTGTACTTGTGTGAGTTATTCTATGGTTTCTAGTTTCGATCCCTTCATGTTTCTCTGTGTCCCCTCTGTTCTGTGTAGTCTGTGTCTGCATGTTTGAGTTCCCCTCTGTGTCTCTCGGTTCTTAGAGTCCTCTGCCTTATGGTTTATGTCTCTGTGTTTCTTAGTTGCTGTCTCCACTGTGTCAAGTTGCGTCTCTGTGTGATACTTCCTGTTTTACTTTGATGGTCCGTGTCTTATGTGAATGCGTCCTGCTTTGCTTGTCTCGTCAGTCCTGATTTCTCCCAGCTGTGCCCTCCTTCTGTGTCTCATTCCCCTCGTTACTTCCCAGTGTATTTAAACCCTGTGTTTCTCTGAGTCAGTGTTGCGTCGCCCCTCATGCTGTGTGGACCTCCCTGTGTCTCTCTGTGGGTTTAGTTTGCTTTGTACGGCTTTCTCCTGCCAGTGAATAAAGCTGAGTTCTTTGTGTTTAAACCTCGTGCCTGAGTGCCTGCATTTTGGGTCCAACTCCCGCCTGCCGCACAGCGTTTCATGACACCAACATAAGGTTTAAATAACGTTTATTCCTCACAGCTTATCCTTGCACTATGCACTTGCAACACTACTGCTTCATTTATGGCTCATTGGCTCGTTATTAAGTGCCCAAACAATCAGCATCTCTGGCTCATCCCACCAGAACACTTGAACAAATGTCATGTTGATTCATGTAATGGATACACTGCTAACGTTGCAGGATCATGCTACTAATATACAAGACAGATACAAGCTGAAACTTTTCAGGAGACATTAAATGTTTTTCATTTATCTTCAACCTTACATTCTGCTCATATTTCATGCCTTCACAGTAAAGTCTGGGAAAATTTTGGATCTGGGACAAGAATTCCCTTATAATAAAAGTCTATATGAAATTTTGAAATGCAGATTAAAAATGTATAAATGGCCTATGTGCAATCAATGAATGGATGATTAACTATTAAGTCATTTTACAGAGACAAAGGGGAGTATTTATTTTGTTTACTAGTATAATCCCATCCCCCAGCTTATCTTAGAAAAAATGTGGTTAAATTTTGTATTATATAGCCATATTGCAGGTGACTAAATAATATATGGTGGAAAACTTGTGTATTTCAAGATCACCTCTCACCTCTGCATGACCTCTGCTCCTTTTGTACTCCATGTACGATCAGTCTGATGGCACCATTCACATAGAATTTGGTATGTTCTACGCTGCTAGGCTGCGCAGCTGACCAAATTTTGCATTGTGCTAGTGTTCTCTCGGTCCTATCTCATGTTCAGGTATTATGTCACCCGCTTGTGGTCTTTATGTGTACTTTATCTGTCCAGTCCCAGTCCAGTTCATGTCTGTTGGTTGCAAAAAACGTATATCATGGTGTGCATGTGTTTGTGCAGTGACAAACTTTTTATATCTGACGCAAGCCACAGGAAATAATGGGTTTCAAAGTGCAGTGATGCCCTTGTTACACTGTATGTGAAGGGCCCTTACTATTTCACAGTTCTGAGGTTCCCTCATGGTCCCTTAAGGAGCAGCAGGTGCCTGTCTCTGCACAAACCTGGGCAAATGCAGTGAGAACTCTGTCTACTATCTCATTAAAAAATACACACAGGCATGGTAGTGTCACAGTTTCAAAATTCCCCCAAATCACCATTTGCCTTGGTTTAAGGCACATCAATAAGTCAAAAAAAAATAATTCAAGCACATGTACAACTGTATGTTAATTCATTTTAGAAGTTTAAAATATTTGAAGTTTTGTTTAGTTTAGTTTTTTTTGGAAGGTTATTACACTTAAAATAAATAATAATACAATTTGACCTGAAAAGTATGTAAGGATTAAATAAAAAATAAACCTAAAAATGTAACAGTAACCCATCAGAAGAACTACACTTTTTGTGCAAGGAGGAACAGGATGAGCACTGCCAGAGTCATACAAAATGACCTCCGGCAGGCCACTGCTGTGAATGTCTCTGACCAAATAATCAGAAACACACTTCATGTGGGTGGCTTGAGGGCCTGGTGTCTTCTAATGGGACTTTTGCTTCTTGCCTGATTGGCATTTGCCAAAGAATACCAGAATTGGCTTCTTCACCCCTGGTGTCCTGTGCTTTTTACAAAGAGACGAGGTTCACCCTGAACATGTGACAGACGTGAACGTGTCTGGAGAAGCTGTAGAGATCATTATGTTGCCTGTACCATCATTCAGCATGACCGGTTTGGGTCAGTGATGGTCTGGGAAGGCATATCCCTGGAGGGACGCACAGACCTCTATAGGCTATGCAACAGCACCCTGACTGCCTTGGGTTCTGCAGACCCTGTAGTGGGTTATAGGTTCCTCCTGGTGCATAACAATGCCTCATGTGGCAAAAGTACGCAGGAAGTTCCTGAAGTCTGAAGAAACTGAAAGCATCGACTGTTCCACATGCTCTCCTGCACTAAATCCAACAGAAGACCTCTGGGACATTATGTTTCGATTCATCTGATGACCCCACATTGCACGTCAGACTGTCCAGTGATGCCCTGATCCAGACCTGGGAGGAGATCCCCAGGACACCATCTGCCCTCTCAATAGGAACATATCGCGACAATGTCAAGCATGCATATAAACATGTGATGGCCATACAAACTACTGGTGAAATGGACTAGCCTGCTGCATCATTTTTCACTTTGTCCTTTTTGCAGGAGAACTGAAAAAATCTTTGGAGGTTCTTTACAGGATTCTTTTGGTCCTGCGATTTTGGCCTTTTAATGTCCCTAGTAGTAGATTATTAAGATTAAGATTCCAGATTCTCCCCCTGCTGTAAACTAAGTGTGCGAATGTCGTGTTTTATGTTTCAACTTTGATTTTGACATTGCCTCAAAATGTTGCTGTCATTATTTTTTAAGACTAAATTTATAGTTGCAGTTGCTATGACAAAGTAATTCCTTGTTGATCTCATAACTCCATAGCAATCATGCAAGGTCTGAAGGGGCCTTCAGAGATGAACATGAAAACAATTTCTCTATGAGTAATGTTCTTCCATCTACAGTATCAATTTTTAATGAAGCAAGTAGGAGATGTTAAGCTTAGACGCCAGTATTTGACGCGTTTATCCCACGACAAAGTGGAACAAAGTGCGATCTAATCAGATTGTATCCTCACTCACTTACTGCCCCTACATCATATTACATTCTTCAGATGTTCTTCCACATTTTATGGATATTGCCAGTGGATAGCTAACCTAATGCGTACTGCCTCTAAAGCTATGATGGTTTACAAAGCTACACTGAGAATTTATGTTTGAATAGTCGGCAGAAGTGTAACAAATCTTTGCTTTTCCATGTGTGACAGCTTAAGGGGCACAATCATTATCTGCAACGTTCCCTTTAACTGACAAAGAATCTGTAGCTGCCCTGAGTATAATGGAAATCAGTTTTAGGAGCAAGGATAATGGTGGGGTGCTGCCTGATGGAAAATAAATAAATAAATTCCAAGTTCATCATGCAAATTCATCCTCCCAACCGTGGCACATTCTTCAAACAGACACCTCCTCTGGAGAGAGGGAGACACAGTCTGATAAAGAGACAAATGAGCTAGTGATCTCCATACCAACCTCCTTCCTAGTGTGCTCTTTCCTCCTTGTGTGTACAAGTAAGTGTGTGTGTACGTGTGAGTGAGCGAGTGACAGAGGGGAGGTGTGGGAGATGGCGGCTTCAATGACCTTTGCGGTAATGACAAGCATGTCCAGGAACAAGACTGTGCATGTGGGTTTTATTTACTCTAAGTGATTACTGATTGCTGCTGTATAGGAAGGCAGGCTCATAAAAACTCGCACCTCTTCAAGAATCCCTCTGCCTCTATCCCGTGTCACTCCAGCAGGAACCCTAATTATATAATTGCACAATAATTATACATAATTATATGATGGTATACAGTACAATAGAACAGATTCTGTTATTGTGAACCAAATCTTTTGCGTCAGTAACAAGAAGATATTTATCTTGGGCTGCAATTAGCAGTTATTTTTCATTATCAATCTAAAGATTGATTATTTCTTCAATTAAATTATTATTCATTTAGTCTATAAAATAATCTAAAGGTAATCAAGATCAAGAAAAACAATACTCTTATTTTGCCATCCATCCATCCATCCATCCATCCATCCATCCATCCATCCATCCATCCATCCCACTGAATAGATGGTTGGATTTCTGTCTAACATGCTTCCTCCTTTCCTTTCCTTGTCTTTCCTTCCCTCTCTTCTCTCCTCTTCTCCTCAGATAATGTATTCAGATATTCCAACAAGGTGATAACAAAATTGCCTGACATTTCCAGATTTATTGCTGTATTTTCTTATTATCGCCAAAGAAATACACAGAGATTCTGTCCCATAAATCATATTGAGAGAGCACTGCAGACACTATTGTGTTTAGCCCATTGCCACCATTTTTTGGATTAGAAATAAATTGCTGGCTCATTTTCGCAAATGGAAACGAAAACCCACTGCTGGAGCCACAGCGTGACTTTCTCAACAAAGTGTTTATCAATGGATGGATTTCTTGAGTGTTGCTGCTACGTGAGGATCAATTACTATTAGCCCTTACTGGTTTTGACAATGGACTTAGATGCTCCTGCTTCTCGTAATATTTGTTTCCTCTCTTCTATGTCCCTGGAATTTCTCAAGTGGCTTGTGCTAGTGTTAGATTAGAATAAGATCAATTCTTGAAAGAAAACTGCACTAATGAAATTTAAAAGAATTTATGCACATGTGCTATGACAAGTGGTGACAGACATTCATGATTTATGGTCCAAGTCTTGCAATTTTCAAAGCCATATAGCTGATGTTTTATATAGGAGCCTCTTTCCCTCTACCCATTGAGGATGCATAATAATACACTGTGCACAATAAAAAACATGAATATGTTTTTAAGGTGCCACTAGATTTTTAATTATCATTATTTCACTGACACTACTTTCTTTGATAACACAGTTGTGCAGATTCAGCTCTTGTTGTAGTTATTTTGTACAGTATGATAATGATAACATTGCTCTAGCAGAGACCTCACATGCTATATACAAGGTGTCATTCTTGGTGTTAGAAAACAGATTTAGACTCGATTGGGCTGTGACCTTTCCCAGCACTGCTGAGGGCAAAGGATCTGACACAGTCTTTTTTAATATTTATGGGCTTTTTGATGCCACACAAGGTCGAAGCAGATGTTCTTCCTACACTTCCTAGATAGTTCAAACCTTTGAATCTGCGAAGATGTTTTTCTGTTTAGAAATCACTTTTTCATGCTCAAAGTCAGCACATCAATGGGAAGGGTACTGAAGGGTACTGGGTTTTAGGCAGTCTACTTTCAACTCAGGGGACAAGAATGTTGGCTCTAAGTTTAGGATCTGCCTGTCTGGTTGCTTTCCTATCAGCAGCTTACATTTTTATATTACCATTTCTGTAAGGTTAAAAGCTTTTGTGCTTTTTCGACCGTGGGCTTAATGATAGACCAATGATACTTCCTCAGTTTTATCTTTGTTGGAAGCGCTACTAAAACGAATCCTCAAAGTGAGGCATTTCAGTGACATAGCTCTCTGCTAAGAGATGAAATTACCCTTGTTTTTGTTACAATTTATGAACAGCTGTTAAACAGTTATTTTGGCAATTAATATACCTGTTTACCACTGCACACGCTCACATCACAACAGTTGCTGGATGAGAGATTTATAACCACAGTGACAACTCTGTAAGGAAGAATAGTGCAAGATGACTGTATACTCACTATATGTATGAATTATTTTTCACACTGCAGGCAGTCATAAATTTAGCATATAAAATTATAAGGTATTTCACAATTGCTTGAGTTGTTGCAGTGAGTCAACAAATGGTTCTAATAGAAATATCAAATGAAACATTCTTGTCATTTGTAAAGCCATACCAGGGGTTTGATGTGTCCACATATAACAACATTCATAGAAATAAACATATGAACATACATTTTCTCAGCTGTCTAAAGCAGTGCTTCTTATGCAGCTACAGTAGCTATCAAGCCATGATATTACCTCAAGGAGCACTTGAATGAGTCCCACAGTAAACATAACTAGCTTAAGTTTTAAATGTATTCTGTCAAACAAGGCTACGGTTCAGGGACTCGAGTACATACCCTGCCTTTACTGAACAGCATCAAGGTAACACTGCCGAAGGGAATGGTTTTTAAAGTTTCTCAGGTAATTTATTTCAGATTCTTTTTTTCAGGATCAGTGTCTAGAAATGTGACACTTTTATTTAATTTCACTTCAAACTATGAGGTATGGTGGCACTTTTCCATGGTGCTCTTTCTGATTGATTTGACAGATTTAGCCAGTGGTGGGTGAGTTTCATGTAATGCTACATTATATGGACAAATGTAGATCTTTTCACAGCAAACACCACTCTCACTGCCACAGATATATAAAGTCAGGCAACTGGATGCAGTTTGCCTTTACAGTACAAACAGAGTCATTGTAATGACCGCACTGAATTTGAGAGTGGTACTGTAATAGGATGCCACAGTTACAATAAGTAAGTTTGTGATATTTCTTCCCTTATAGATATTCCATAAAATATTACTGCAAAGCGGAAGCTTTTAGGAACCACAGCAACTCAGCCACAAAACGGTGACGTGATGAGGCACACAGTGCATTAAAGTTGCCAACACTCTGCTGACTCAATAACTGCAAAGTTTCATACATCCTCTGGCGGTAACATCAAACAAAAACTGTGTTACGGGAGCTTCAATGCATGGGTTTCCATGGCCGAGGAGCTTCTGTAGATGACCCAGTATTTTAGTCAACAAACTGCATAACACACACTTAACATAAAACTTAAATTCCTCCCTATAAAGTTTTTTTTTATATCAAGGTTTCAACAACTGAAAACAAGTACTCCATTATTTATTATAATTTCAATAAATAATTGCATATTTTATGTTCTGGCTTTGACTTTCGTTCAATCATAAAAAAATAATAATTGTGAATTAATAAAAAAGTTTTTTAAGACAAAAACCCCAAAATGTAATTCTCAGTTAATGCTCTACTAAATACGGTGTAGTGTTTTACAGAACCACATAATCCAGAAAATAAGGTGTAAGAAACTTAGCGCCTGCATGCATTTGCTCTACATGGTTTGTTTGTAGTAATTTCACAGCAAACACCACTCTCATTAAATGTTTTTTTTTTCTATTAAGCTTGCAGCTGGGTTTCATATGCCTGAACAAACACAACCATATCCCAACCATCCATCTACACAAAACGGTGTGGCCTAAATGTTTTTTTTTTCTTTTTGCTGAAAGATAAAATGTAACATCTGTTTCAGCAGCTAAAGGAATTCATTGTGTCCACATCCATAGCAGACTCTGACATAGTTTAGTTGCCACAGGTTGCAACCTAATGGCAAGGTGCCATGGCAAATTAATTCAAACTAGTTTATTTTGTCTTTTTTTAGACCATGTGGTAGCAAAGCTGGTTAGTCAATATTTCATTCTCATGTTGCTGCAGTAGTTTAAATCCAGCAGTCTAGTAACTACTGAATATAACAGGATGGACTTTTCTAATCTCCCCCAGTTCTATGAAAAGAAAAGAAAAGAAGATTACTATTCTCTAACTTTGGAATAATGAGTGATAACACTACAAACAAATATGCTTACAGGGGAAAAGGCTAGCTTAGCTTTCCAACATTTCCATGTTTAAGGGGTACGTGTTTTACTATTTTTTGGCATTTGATGAAAGACAATCAGATAAGACTTTCTCTCCAAAAACAATAACATCCCGTAAAACGTCCATTACCCATCTGTCTTCTTAGGCTTAACCAGTTCAGGGTTATGGAGATGGAGGGTGGTGGTATGGTAAGTCCAGAATAAGTGTGGCAGACCCTGGGCAGGTCGCCATTCTCAGAGCTAACACCGTGAGAAAGACAACCATTCATGCTCAGATTTACCTCTATTTCCAATTTTGAACCAGTTAGCTTAACATGCATGTCTTCAGACTGTGAAAGGAAGCCGGAGTACCAGGGCACAGCAAGAAAACTCCACACAAAAGGGTCCCAGCCAGCTAGTTAATTCAAACCAAAGACCTTCTTGCTGTGAAGTGGCAGTACTAACCACTGTGCCAGCCTCCTGTAAAGCAATGAATTGTAATTCTTTTATACTTCTTGTGCAGAATGACAATATAATATAATGACAATATTTCCTGAAAATAAGCTGGGTGTAGGCTGTAGCAGCATATCTGGCTAGAGCACAAAACAGAATTAACAGCACCCCCCACAGGCAGGGAGGAACAAATACAATATTAAACAATGCAAATTATGACCTGACACATAATACTGATATTGTTCTGTCATCTAATCTTGGTCAAAGGTTTGTCCCGATGCTGTAAGTTTGTGATCTGATTTACGACGATGATTAAGAAATATAAATTTTGATAACAGCCTTTCAGTTTGTGGAAGGATACAGTTGTGTTATGTTCAGTCCAGCGCCTGCTCAATCATGATTGGTCAGTAGAACTCAGTAGAAAGTTTCCAGTACCAGAAATCTTCATTGCTTACAGATTCAACACATGAATTTTGTTTCTTTATAGACTTACTTCTAAGCTAACATGGCAGCTGCAGCCCATTAAATTTGATGTGCCACATTTTTATGACCTGCTTCTTTAAAAGTCCACAGTCCAAAATTGTTAAGTTGCTCTTGTTTAAATTGCTGATATTACTTTCACAAAAGTTTAGCTGTGCGCAAGTAGCGCTAAAGTTTGTTGGAGGTAACTGAAAAAAAACCTCATTCCTCCTATGATTATACTTTAGCTGCTTCTTTAAGTTATAAACAATTTTTGGTAGAATACAAATTGCTGATAGCGCACATAGATAACAGTAACAATTTCTTTTATTTTGAACTGTTATCGCGATATTATCATCGATATACCAAGTGACTGTCACCTTACTGTTATTTTCACCTTACTGTTATTTTCAACATGGAAAGCAATGATTAGCAAAGAGCTATAATGAGAGGCTGCTTCCTGGATGTTTTTGTGCACTCAGAGAATGGGGATTTTTTTTTCTTTTTTCCCAGTGAGGTTTATCAAATTTTGAAAATTCAGAGTCAAACACCACTGTGACCAAATCATTTCTCACAGTTCTGCTCTCAGCAAGAAAATACTCACTGTAGCATCCAGGGGAAACAGCACAACACCAGCAGGCTGAGGTGCACAACACAGCAAGTATTGTTGCTGGCTTATTTTAGCTGAAGATTGATCAGTTTCATGAAATTCAAGGTTAAACTTAAGGACTGGAGCAAGGTGGAAATTATTAATTTGCAAATGCAGACTTTTAGATTTGATGTATTTTACTTATATTTTGTTACAACGAATAATCTGTTTTAAAGCTGTACTTTTATTAACAGGTAAAATAAAGAACCATGCAGCAAGAGATCTTGGAAAATATTTGTTGTGATTCAGTATTAGAAGCTTGACATAAACTTCCTGTTTTTATGCGGGAAACTATCAAATTAATGAGAGTCATACTGTATGTATACTATATCATATATATCGTTATGTGAAGGTCAAACATTTCTCTGAGAGAGCAGCCCTGTCTGGAGAGATAAAGTCTAATTATTTTTGATTTATGCTGCCTTGCTAAGCAGGATGCATACAAATTCTGAAGAAACAACACAACGCCCTGTTTAAATTGTTAGGATGCTGAAATGTCTTTACAATGAGTACAGCATTTGAGCAGAAGGAGAAGTGGAAGTGACTAGGGTGCATATGCCCAAAAAGAGAAAAGTGTTGGACTGAATATAATGACTATCACAAATTGTTCCCATGAAACGGGTGTTAGAGCATTCATGGTTGGATTCCTTTCTTTAAAGAAACAAATTGTTCCACTGTTATTCAGATGATGGTTGACGAACACAAGTAGAGAAGTATTTGTTTGTGTCTGAGGGAATTTTAAAGGTACCACTGCCTATTTATAAGACACAACATGACAGCAATTTGCAAGCCTTGTTCTCTTGAATAATGTCTTATTGAAACGGGCCTCATTCACCTCTCAGTGGTATTCATTCATTTGACTTCACTTTTTTGACCCTGTGGTTTAAAACAATGGAATACTGAGGGAATATCACGACAGATCACAATTTACATCCTAAGTTCAGAGAGGCACTTATCGTAAATTCGAATTTCTTCCATCAGTCTCTGTCAGACCGTCTCCCTCTCTCTCTGAAGTTTCTCTGACAACTCACCCCCC